>NW_024581327.1:0-16232 GCF_017639235.1 Corvus kubaryi
CAGCCAAAGCAAGGACAGCAGGAAGAATTCAGCTCTCCCCGCTCACAGGTGATCTGCCCTCCTCAGTAGGAAGTGGTTCCAAGTTGTTTTTCTGGTTCCTTTAACTGGAGCTCTTCTGTTGTTGATAATAAGAAATATGAACCAACTCCTCCATTTAGCCTTTGTTTCCACTTTGCTATAGAGACCTTCCTCTGTTCATAAACATGGATGTCCTTGACTTTATGATCACTCAACGTGCTAAAATTTGGGCTATACACTTCAGAATACTCCAAAAGAGAATCTCAGAGAAGCCAATGGCCTGGAAAATCAAATAAAAATGCCTCCAATTAATAAGCCAAACAGTCCTGGTTTTATGATTTACCTGCAGTTTATCATGGGAATGCCTTTTGTTCAGCAATTTGTTTAGCTCCATTAATAACACTGTCTGCTACAAGTTAATGTTGCCTCTTGGTTCCAGATTATTCATCTTTGTTTTGATCAAAAGCATGGAATATTGGATCCTATTGTGTTTCAGCTCTTCCATTTCTCATGTTCCTTGTTTCCTTTTCCTCTTACAAGTTGTGCACATCCATCTGAAAGTGAAATTGTTTCATACCAAAAATAAAATTATAAGTCCCTGAGGGTTTCAGCTTCTGCTGCAGTCGCAATTGTTCACCCTTTCCAGTTTGTGAGCAATCATCATTTAACACAGAGCTCAAGTCAGATTTCCTAAAGAGAGAAAAAAGGAAAAAGTGAAAGAAGCTTGATGACAGAATGTGTTTTCCTGTAAATCACACAGATGGAGCACAGCACAGCGATTGTAATGCAGGGCTGACACTCCTTTACACGGTACAGTCATCTAATATTGGTTGCCATAAACACTATAAATCAGTGCACACTGTAACTGTGCACTGCCCTCCCAAACACCACACTGAACCTGATGCAAGCTGCCAGCCATAAAACGTTTCCCTCTCCCTCAGTCACTTGTTTACAGCTTGTTTGCTGGCTTTCTAAACTTTCTAATGGCTCACACTTGACATCAATTGCTATGGCAAAGGGAGCATAAATGAGTGAAACAGACTTCCAGCCATTGAACTTCAGCAAATCACTTCTGGCAGGCCATGACTGAAGCAAATTGGTTTTGCTTCTTACGGCAATTTCAATATAATTTTTTTTTTTTCCTTTGCTTCCTCAAAATAATTTTGCGAGAGTTCATGTTTGGATGACCAGCATTAGAAATTCCTGTGACTTAAAGCTGGGATCACAGCCTGCTCCCAGCTCCTAATGTTTCTGGGACACTTTTCCTGGGAGCTGGGTATGTGTCTCTGCAATGCCTGGGAGCAAATGGGTGCCTTTGATGGGTTTTACTGGGTTCAGGGTAACATTTAGGAGATTTGATATTCATAACAAATTTTACCTGGGCCACCCACTTCCCAGCAGTGTTTGGCTTGAGAGAACTGTTTGCAGTGTGTGAATCCTCTCACTGGGACTCAGGCGCCTGGATTTGGCTGTGCCCCATTCCAGCTCTGGATGGATTCAGTAGATGAGATCAGCAAACTGCTAATTACAGACAACACAGCAGCCAAGAAAACAGCAGCTCAGGCACCTGAGGCACAACAGCCTCCTTTTAAAAACTTCTTTCTCTTCTTATTATCTCTCATCACAGACTAGCAGCCACTGCTAAGCAGTGGGTTTTTTGTGGGCTGCTGTTGTGATTTGTCAGCAGTTATTGTTCAAGTGTTCTTTAACAAAAAAAGAGATGATTTTCTGTTTTCCAAGTCTATTTTTTTTCCCCTAAAGCTGGGCAAAGTTCTTTTCAAGTGCTTTGTGGCTCCTTAGATTCCAACTGTGAGACACTGTCAGAGGAGACTCTTCCAGGATAAAAATAGGAGCTTTCCATGGGGGTCTGTCTTTGAAACATTTACAGTTGTTGCCAGGAAAATGCATTTCACTGCAACTACTTTACCTTTCTCTTTAGTATTAAAATCTCTTTCTTCTCCTGTCCTCACTTGTAAGCAGAGAGAGGTAGGGCAGCTGTGAGAGCTAAAGACAAACAAACTTAGCTGTAAATACAGCAGCTATTACTGACACATTCTAGAATTACGACAGCAAAATAAAGCTGCTCAGAGTCCACTATTTATCAGCTCCTGGAAACCTCCCTGTGACGTGATCTAATAGGGACGGTATTGGCTTATTAAACATCTCAGCTAGAGCAGGGGAGAGGTGAAGACTTCTATTTTCTTATATCACACTTTTATTTGAATTCTTGGTGTGGGATGAAAATAAGGCATTTCAGCATCAATAATTTACAGAGCTATTTTAGCTTTCACTGTAATTAGAAGCTGAATTATAAAGACAAATTAGCATTTGTGGAATTCTCTTAAAGCTGTGGCAAAAATCCTTCCTGGCCCCCAGATGTAGTAAGGACTCAGATCTGTAGTTCAGGATTCCTGCCATGCCTGGCATTCATCACTAGCATGAATTATTGTGGTGAAAATTGTTGCTGTAACTTGTCTGTTTTGCCTAAATTCAATTTAAACAAGTGAAACACTGCTATTTCTTTTAAAAGAGGGTTGAAACAGAAGTTATATGATGTGACGTTCTTGAGCCTTGCAAATGAATGCTTTGGTTTGCCTTAAGTATAATATAAAAACTAAGGAGAAAATCCTAAGTAAATTAACTGTAGCATGATTTATTGCTCCTAAATTCAGGAAAGTTGATTCGAATAGCTGAATATTTTTGGTGCCAGGTGGAAGGGATGGGAAGCAGCGTGTCCTGGCTCTCCAAATGACTGTCTTTTGGGCTGGGTGTCTATTTTAGGTGCTGTTATTCAAGGTTTTTGCTCATCACTGTAAGTAAAATGAGAAATTCCCAAAGACCTTCTGTGGGACAACTTAAATTCACAAGTTCCTTTTCACTGATGAGTTAAAAACTACTGCATTTCTCACAACTTATTGTCCAGTTTGATGTGTGTTTAACTCTTCCATAGGACTCAGGGTCCACAGCTATCAAAGATCTTTAGGAAGAGCAGCAAGTGACACTGGGTTCTGGTATTGAGATGTGCTGAGGTGAATGAAGAGCCCCAGCAGCCTTGACTTCCAGTGGAATGTGGATTCCTAAAGTCACCAGATGCTTCTGAGAGATAAACCCCTTTTGCTGCTGTGGAAGCCAAGGAACCAGTGAAGTGTCTTGCAGGAGGTTAAGCAAGAGAAACGGAGCCACATCCCCGTTGTCTTGACTCCGAGCCCAGGATTCCAGCACGATGCTAACAGTGCCTGCCTGCTGGAAAATGAAATCATGGCAGGCATGGCTGTAACTTCGTTTTAGGCAGCTGGGCTCTCTGCTGTAGAGCAGTCATGGAAAAGAAAATCCAATTTCTCCCATTAAAGCCTGGTTGTATGAGATTCCGAGCACTTCATCTCAGAATCAGTGGGAGTTCTGTCCTACCCCATTTCCTTTGGGAACTGGAATGTTGGTGGAGGCTTGTTAGGGATCCTGTTGGTGCTCACCTTGAATCAGGCCTTACAATAACTAGGGCTATTGAAGAAGTAGAAATTAAAGATTTTTCAAGTTGACCATGACAGCCACAGAACATCTTCCCCACAGCACACGTTACTGACTCTGCAGAACAGAAGGTATGGTGGAAAGAACTAAGATTAATTGGATTCTGCTGAGCCAAATGGCATTTGACACACATTATACAATATCTGCATATGTTATTAAGACTATGAGTAAATAAATGCCATTTCTCATTTCCATTTGCAGCATGGACCATTTTGAGGCCCAGTAATTGCATAGATGTGACATCTGTGGGTTTTTTTCAAAATGCCAAGGGATGCATATTTTTATTTACTTGTGTTGAATCACTCCTTGTCCAGCCTGTTGGTTCCATGCCCTTGTGACTGAAGGAGCAGTGTTAAAAGAGGTTTGCATGCAAATTTGCGTACAAAATGATCAAGCTGCTTTCCTTTCCCATTTTCCTTATATTTGTCTGACAGATCTGTCAGTTCAAAACAGGCACTAAATTGTGACCAGTTGCCTTTCTCTCTTGCAGTCTCCTGGCCTATTCTCTCTCTTCATTTTTATTTGCTGGTATGCGCTTGATTTTGGCATAACTTTGGATCCAAAAGCACTAAAATGTGCAAACCAGCCAAGTACTTTGAAAAATATATTAAAGTGCCTGCCAGAAAATAGTATTTTCCTCTTCTGGAGAACATGTTAACATTGATACCACACTCTCAATGAAACTGCTCTGGCCTGAGAGAGAACTTCCATTTCACCTCAGGGAATGGTGGATCACTGTTTGCTGTGCTCAACCACTTGGAGCAAAAGCAAATTCCACTTTTTAAGAATTACCCTGTATTTCTTCTCCAGCATTGTTCAGCTTAAAATCAACACTTCTCTGCTCTTAATGTATGGTGCTTACAGAACCTCCCAAAATGGCAAAGTGCCTTCAGTCTCTGATTTAACCTCTGAGATTTCCTAGGTTTGCTTTTACTCTTCAGCTTCCAGTTCTTTTTACTTGAATGTGCACAAAAGCCACGTATTTGTACTGTGCTCGCCAGGTGTGAGGGTGAAGTCCCAAATTCAGGCATCCTCGTAGAGAATCCAGCTTTCTCTGAAACCCCACTGAGGGAGCTCCATCTCAAAGCCCATGGGATCTGTGTTTCTTATTTAAGAATTTCAGGGTTTGCCCCTGAAGACCAAAAGAAATGAGAGACAACTGAGCAATGGAACTGAAACAAGTGGCAGGAAAATCAAGCAGATTTCAACAGAGTTCTCCAGCTTATCCAAAAACCAGACAATCCTTGGTGTGGTGGACCATGACCTGAGATAAAGGGTAAGACATACCCAGAAAAAAGGGATGTGCACTTGGCACAGCTCCCTCCTGCCCAGCCCTTACTCAGCCACAATGCTGCCCTTGACAGCAAAGTGACAATGGTGAAAAGCAAAAAGCACATTTAGCACAGAATTAGGATGTTGGGAACAAAAGGCTGATGCATTAGAGGACTAAAAAATCACTGTATTTTAGGAATAGATTATTATAGCTGGATTATATTTGCAGTATGCAAACAGAATGAAGTCCAAATCTGTCATGGAATGCATAGCAGTGCTTTTAAAAGAGCTAATTCCACAAAGCTTAAAATAATTATGAGCCACGTTGATTTAGAGAAAGAATTAAGACTGAAAAATTTGAATAATTGGAAACTGTGTAAGAATACTTTACTGGATGCTGTGCAGAAATATTTCCACAGATGAGAAATTCTCATATAATGATAAAATATTTTCCTCTAATGGCTCTAATTATGGCAGATGCTAAACAGCAGGCAATAAAACTGTCATATTTAAATTGGCAAATCAGGTTTGGCTGCATCCTCCACTTTTAAAGGGTTGGCCAAGAAACCCAGGGCCATTATTATTGGTTTTCAGTCAGCCTTAGAACACAGGAAAGGTTTAGAGAAAAGAAAGCAAACTGATACCATGTCAGTGTTTAACTTTAGGGGGACAGGATATTTTATAATGTTTTATTAAGAAATTGTATTCGTGTGATTATTAACAGTTTGTGGGGTTTTAAACAAAACAGTCTAGGTCCTACTTGCCTAATTAATTTTATATGTATTAAATATGAACATACATATGCGTATATATATGAATACATATATACATACACACACACACATATGTGTATATATATATATATATGTATATATGAACTGCACTGAAGCATTATCAGAATGGTGTCACAACTTCTGTCCAGCCAATTTTCTCAGGGATAGGCAGCATCAATTTTTTATTTGGAAAAAACCAGTTCATTATCTTTTCTCTCTTCTTTAGAAATAGATGAGTTTGAGCCCTGCACAATATATTTGCCAGACATTCTGGCCTTTATTCAACAAGATAGATCAATCCTGAAGATATAAAATAGCAGATTTCAAATAATGAAAAGTATTTATACTTTAAAAAGTTTAATTGTGAGTTTTAGGCAGACATAGGCAATCAAAGTTAGGAATTGGAATGCAGGAGATACAATATAAATTAATTCTGTCCCTCTTTTTATAATTTTTTTCCTAAATGATATTTAATAATATTTAATATGTAGTTGGAACATTGCTTCTATTTAAGAACTGGCTGTAGAAATAAATCTTACACTGCCTTAATTTGTAACATCTTAGGACAGATCCTGACAAAGGCCATGACTCCAGTTTTGGAGCTCAAATGTGAAACATCTTGTCTGCCACTCTTCTTCCAACTGCTCCACCAGCCTTCCCTGAGAAGCCAGGAGCCCTTGGAAACTTGATTTACAGTGAGCAATGATTGCTGCTGGGAATTTACACCGTGCTGGAAGCTGGGCAGTGTTTTCCAGGGGTGCTTGCATCACGTGTCAAATTGGGCTGCAATTGCCACAGAATCGGATTTGCTGCTCTGAGAATCATCCTCTGGCTGGGCGTGCTGCTGCTGGCTTCTTCAGCCTGGAGTATTTGCAAGAGTGAGCTGCTTGTCTGGGGAAAATTCCCTGTGCCCCCCAGGAACATCTGTGCCCGGGGAGAGCCCTGGCATAACCACCGTGCCTTTGCTGGGAATGATACAACTTTAAAAATATTTTTGTAACTTTAGCCGGGGGTTTGTCCGCCCTTTCCCAGGGGAGAGGGAATTGAAGGTTCTTTTCAAAAGAAAGGGACTTGAAGGTTTTTTTCTGTTTCGCTGGGTCAGGCCTGGTGAGTTTAACATCCCCATACTCTGGGAGCAACCAGAGGTACACAGGAGATAAGGGACCATTAATGGACACTAAAGAACATCACCCCTGGCACGGTCAGAGACACCTGGGCTGGAAAAGACTGATGTGAGAACCAAAGAATGAGGACAAATTAGCATCGAAGAGGAAGGGATCAATAGGCAAGAGGAAATCAAATCCTAAGAATTGTGTGATTTGGGACCAATGAACGAGAATTGCTTTGGGTTCTGTGTGTATAAACCTTGGAAAGTCCAGTAAAAAGATGTGTCAGTGGAATGTTTTCCACAGCACATCCTGGCCAGAATAAAGCGATGCCTGGCTCTCTATTGCTACAAACAAAGTGCCAGAGGGTTTTTCTTTTCCTCACGAATTTCGGTGACACTTCCATCACCTGAACGCCAGCCCGGCGGGCTTTGCTGGGGAATATTTTAGTCAGGGGCATGCTGATGGATGGAGGCACCCCAAGGACTGCAGAGACCCTGGCAGCTTCTTGTCTCATCCTCCCTCAGAGCTGCCGCTTATTTCTGCTCCTGGCAGAGCGGGACTGCCCTGGGCGGCTCCGGGCACTCCTCTGGGGAGCTGAAAGTGCCACAGCTAAACCGTGCAGCCGCACATCGTTATCACTGCCCTTATCTCGGGGTGCCGCTCGGTACTGCCGGCACCTCCCGGCAGGTTCCCTAGAGCAGGACCCTTCCGACGAGGGAATTAGCAGCCAGCCCGGGAGAACGGCTTGCCTGGGAATTGATGGAAATAGCTCGGTTAATGATTCTGCTAACCCAAAGCGGCATGTGATTGTGATGGAAATGCTACACTGCTTGGAAAACAAGATATTAATTTAGAACATAAGGACAAGAAGAAATAATGTTTGGGATTGAGTAAAGGGCATTCAGCTTCTCAAGGCTCATTTCCTTTCTCTGTAGTACTCCATTAAGCACAAGATGCTATCATGATTTTTAATGACCCCGATGTTTTTGCCTCAGCAGCTTTGTGTGGTAGACAATTCCATACACCTGCGATGGTTCACAGGATTGAGAGCGCGTTCCCGTGTGCCTGCCTGGGTTCCATGCTTTCATTTCACTGGGGAAACTCACAGGGAATCACCACGATGAGGGAAACATTTTCTTCTGTTCTCATCATAGTAACAAGTGGCTGCAATCTAGAGATTCACACGGCTGCTCGACATTTAATGACGTTGTATATTATTTTTTTTTCTAATTGAGTAACACTCTCCATTAATTTGCAGAGTATCTCCATACATTTAAGAGCTTATTAGTGCTGGAGCCCTTAGTGTTTTGGACAAGGTGTTTCAGTCTGACAGTGATTAAATCTCCCACCAGGAATGTGGTTTTCCCAAGAGATGAGGATGCTAATGGGCTGGAGATATGAGTAGGAATATGTTAATAAAGGAGCTTCTCCTCTCTCTGCATTGTGCACTCCTCTGTTTTCTGAACTCTAGCACATGGTGTTTGTGTGTGCTGGGGACCCACTGCCTTACTTTATGCAGATATTGGAAAAGACATCCATAGAAGTCCTGCTTTTGCACCATTATGATGGAAAATAAATGTGTTCTTATTTCCATATTTATGGCGCCGTATTGTCCAGAAGTGCCAATCAAATGTTATAAAAATCCCGTGAATGGAAATGTCTCTGTGTCCTTGCAAAAGTCTGCTGCTGTTGCTAATGAGTTGTCTGGAAAGAAATCCACCGACTGGGCATAATCACTCAAATATGTTACCTTATAAATGCTTAGGGATGGCCAGTTACCATAAACTTCAAACCTGACCTTAAACCCTCTCCCACATCTGCTGCCAGCAAGTTTTAGCTTCCCCTTAGACACGCAGGGCTTTGACTGACAATCCCTTGTACAAACCTTTTGCACATCTTTGCTTTATTTAGATTGGCAATAATTTAAAAATATAATTTAATGTGCTCTTAGGCAAGGAAGACTGTAGTAACTAATTGCATTTTGTCAGGAAACACTTAGAATTAAATTTCATCCTTTACTGGAGGATTCTGCTCGTACTTATAAATGTAGTGACCTTTACTAAACATCTGCTGCTGAAAGTTTATGCTTTCCTTGAGAGAGGGAGGGGAGGAGAGAGAGGTTTGGGAGGAAAACCCAAATTTTCCATCTGAAAATACAAAGTGTGGGGTCATTCTGGCTCCTCCAAGTGTCCAGAAGCTGGTTTTTTGTTATCATGGGATGGAAACACCAAGAAGCTGCTAAGGAATTGAAATTCTGTTCTCTGGACTTAGATGTGGAAAACAAGAAATGCAGGCATTGGACATTTTGAACTACATACTGTAAATATATAAAGGCTCTTATGTATAACTGCAGGATGCATAAATAAAAAAGGTCCACAGAATCACAGAATCATCAAGGTTGGAAGAGACCTTCAGGACCATCTATTCCAGCCTTCAACCCAGCACCACCATCATCAACCGTATTCTCAAGTGCCACATAAATAATAATGATTTCTACAACCCTTTTGCCACATAAAGGATAATTCTTTACTTAGAGAATAAAAAAATAAACCCCCCCCGCCCCCCGCAAAATGCTGCTCCTGTCCCTGCACAAGGAATTGTGACTTTTGTAAATTAAGCTGAGTCGGATATGACATCGGGCATGGGGCTGTCACACAACAGATTGCTCTAGGACTAAACAAAGATCAGAAAATGGCAACCCCAATTTATTATCCTCTGTAGGCCTTATGCAAAGCATTTGGGTTTTGCCCTGGGGGTGAGGGTAGTTATATCTCATAAAGAGCAAAGGATTATCAAGCATACTGGAAAGCACTGATAGTGGAAATTGCTTTTTCATTAATCCATGCTTAAACTCCCTGTCTGTAATTCTTGTGACCTAAATAGCTGTCCGGTGGGAAACCTTGGTGCTCCAGCTACTCTGTGTGTGAGACCCTTGTTTCCTTGGTTTTTTTTTTTTGGAAAGTCTATACCACCTACTACTCCTGTGTCATTAAAAATGTTTATCAAGTGTAGCATAAATTGTCTGCTATTAAGTGTCTGGTGTTTTTAAACTGCTTTAATCACCAGTCTGCATGCAACAATCCTGTCTGTGCTCAGTTCTGCTCTTGGCAGCTGTGGGGGCTTCGTAACGAGTCCTTTGGGCTGAGTGGAGCAACTCCTGGCCAAAAACTGTACTCAAGTATTATATGAAAAAATGGAACAAATAAAAGCAAAAAGAAATTTCTGTTTTCCAAAAGACTTGAAAAAGAAAACACCACGTGGCCCAAAGCCAGTGAAGGCACTGGAAGCCTTTTGGCTGCCTGCAGTGAATTTGGGATAAAAGCGTGGGAACAGGTGAATGCTGCTGTGCTTGGCTGGTATTTAACACTCTACTTTATCAGCATGAGGATTACTGAAAAAAATGATGGTCACCTGCTGCTTGGCAGTGAATTGCTGTTTAATGTTTTGGTGGGGCTTGGGTCGCTCGTGTCCATGTCTCTCATGTTACCTGGACTATTTTGGAATTTATTCCTAAAGAAAAGGATTAGCTGCCTGGACAAGTCAGATGAATTTTTTTCCCCCAAATCTTTTGAGTATACAATACTGGGGATTTGTAATGGGGAAGTAGTTCCCAGATGTGTGCAGGGGGTTCCTCTGCAGGCCTGAGGAAGAGTGCTCTGCTGGGAGAATCAATTCTGAGCAGGTGGGACGTTTCCAGGAGCACTGCTGTGCCTTAAAGAATCTTAAAAACAGCAGTGGTGTGTCCTGCTGGGATGGGAGCTTTTCTGAACCACAGACCTGCAGCAGCAGAGGGACATCAGGGACTCAAACCCCACGTTTGCTGGGCTACCTTGGAAAAGTTTGGTGTACTTGTTAGGATTGTATTCTAATTCCACCTGCGGCTCCTGCTGCCTCTGGCATTCTTCACTGCCTGCTTTAAACTGTTCCAGAGCATTTCTGTGCACTCTGCTAAACAGCCCCATCTATCACTGCAGAGGTGGGTGACGTTATTCCTGTGCAGAGATAGATCTTGTAAAGTACTTTAGGATCCTTTGGGATGAAAGGCGCTATTTAAATCTGAGACTTTATTATTGTCTGTCCCGCTCTACAAATAAATCATCTCGCAAAATGACTGTGGAAGAAATTACTCTTGCATAAATGAATTCATCCTTTTCTCCCACAGAGAGATGAAAAAAACTTTATAATAACTATCAAATTGTTTTACAACCAAAATATTGCAATGTTTGAGTAGTTTCCTACTTGTGACTTTGATAATGAGTTTTTGAAAAGTAACAGAAAATGTTTCTAGAAATTGGAAAATAAGATTAGTATATCTGTTATGTAGGGTCCTTTGTTAAGTCAAGCTATTTCTTGTTTGGGTGATAATAGCTGTGCCTTTGTTAATTATTATTTCATATTGTCATTATTAGGCTATTAATAATTTATAGTAAAAGCTGCTTCTTTTTGCTATGTAAATGTTTTCATTCTTATGCATCAATTCCTTACTCCATTATTAATGTGATTCATAAATACATTACATTTAGATCCTCTTACAGGAGAAGAGATATTTGCTACTGTATTTTCCCTTTTGTTTGGATATAGAGGTAGAAAAAAGTGTGAAGGGAAGAGAAGATGTCCAGAGAGTTTTTAGGGGGTGTCCCCACACCTCTGACATAAAGCAGGGGTACGATCATGACTGAGCAGCTCTTATGTTCCCATCAGTAAATTGTTATTTATATTTCACGATTTGCCAGTCTGATACATGTGCCCTTTGAGTATGTACTGGCTCCCAGGTTTCCAGCTGCACACCAAAGACAGCAGCATTTAACGGGCCTTTGCTGTATTCAGAAAGCCTTGCTGAGAGTTCTCAGGGCTTTTTCCAGTTACCTACCCTGTATTCTGGGTAATTGTACCTGAGGATTTCACAGGACACCTACCCAAGTGTAATTCCATTCCACAATTTGAAAAAGAACCCACAACCCACAACAACAGAACAAAACCCTCTCTGAAGAGTTCAGGGTTGCTCAGGTGAAACTGAAGCTTCTCTACCCAGCTGTTCTGCACATCTGCCCCAGGTTCCTTCCCTGGGAGCAAACCTTGTGCCAGGTGGTTTTCCAGGGATTTATGGGAAGTGAAAAATGGAAATGAGCAGGAAAAGGGGCTTCAAACCTCAGCACCTTTTGTGGCCACACAAGCAGGACTGGCACACTGACTTTCCTAAAAATGCCACTGATCACCTGATAACGGCTTAGCTGGCCTGGAAAAGGCCCTTGCCAAGGTTTCAATTCTCTGAGTGCAAAGCTGCTCTCCCACCTCTTTCCCTTTGTGCTGTTCCGTGCACTTTCCAGGAGCTTCTGCTGTGCCCCATGGAATGGAGCTGGATTTGAGATCCCCCTCAGGGGAAAGAGCAGAGCTCTGCAGCCCAACGTCATCTCCTTCCTGTGGAAAAACTCTTAGGAGAAGACATTTTGTGGAAAGAACGGGGGGAAATAGTTCAAAGGTCCCTTTGGTTTGTTTTTGGGGTTGGTTTTTTTCCCCCTCAGTGTTCCAAACTAAAAGAGGGAACCCTGTGGGAGCTGTGTCCTCCCTTGGGAATCCCCCACACAGTGACAGATTTTGACCCCAGCAGTGAACAAAGCCCTGCTGTATGCCACGATGTGGGTCCAGCTGAGTGCGTTAAAAATGGGTTGTGTTTGTGTGTATTTATCTTTCGGCTGGATTATTGTGGGTTTTGGCATGACTCTCAAACACATGGCTGGTGGACAAAGAAATCTAGCAATCAGCTTAGTTTGAAACACTCAGTTTAAAGTGCCTTTGGATTTTGGAAGGGCTCTGAAGCTTGGTTGCTGGCGTTAAGGCTTTGACCTGTGTTAGTTTCCATTGCTGGGACTGGAATTTCTGTGCTGTGATGTTCTCATAACTGTAGCTGAAATGCTGATCTGCGAGGGAAAAGTCAGCTGGAGCATTATTGTATTGTGGTTTATTACTGCCATGACAAGGTTATTTGTCTTTTTACGTGTGAACAAGAGGAGACACTGGTTTTTCTTTCAGTGTCTGTGTTCACGAGCACTGGCTGAGCATTGGGAGGCAAATGCAGTGTCCGTGGGCATCACCTGATAACGCAATGATAACTCCCAGTTTAATGCTTTAATACTCATTGGCAGAAGCTGTCCAGGTTTAATTGATCCCTTTCACATCCATTCCTGTAGCACAACTAACTAATGCCATCCAGTGGCAATGGCACAGCATAAATTGAATGTGTCAGGCTGCTCAGCCAGGGCTCAGCAGTGCTGTCCGATGTTCTGGCTATTGCAAAGCTTAATTAACCTGAAAAAAGTCTCTAACAAGCGGCAAGTGGTTCATCCCAGCAGATGGCAAAAGCAGGGGATGTGTTTTATAACAAGTCTGCGAGGCCTCTCCCCCAGTTCTATAAAACAAACCAGTCAGGCTGGACAAGAGTGCCTGCTTGGGAGGGGGGTGTTGAATTTTGAAATGAAATTATTGTCGCCTCAGTTCCTGCTTTACTGCACCGAACTTAGATTTTATTGAAATGCTGACAAGATGTTTCACTGCAAGTAAAAGCCCAAAGTGTGGGTTGGTTTGGGGGGTTTTTTGCATGACAGAACACTCCCAATAGAAATTGATTCAGATTTGGTTATTCCTGCCCCAAAGGTGTTCCTATATGCAAGAAAAATAAATCTAGAGCCTAGACCTCTGTAACAGAGATTTTTGTGTGCCTCCAAGACTTCACTGTCCATAGATAAAGCTAAATCTTTTCTATTTTCTACATGGAAAAGTGGCCTCACTACATTCCTAATGAACGCAAAGTGCTTTGAGATCTGAGTAATTTGGTGTTTTGCTGCGGGGTTTTCAGCCCCCTCTAACAGGCTCTGAGTGCTGCTGCTGTTGTGCTCCTTGCAATTTCAACAGCCTTTGTATGGCCTGTGAAAATTACCCATTGCTGACACCAGTGGTGCAACTGAACCCAGGACAGACGTGTGGGAACCGCAAAGGCAGCCAGAGGAAAGGAGCTGTGATGCCAGGCCCTGGGTTTTTGAACTGATGGGAATCCTGCCTTGTTCTTGACCACACATGCTGGAAAACACAATTTTTAACAGCTCTGCTCTCTTCTTGTAAGCTAGAACATGATGTTAGCAAAACAGAGAGCTTTTTTCCCTGTCGATGTTAGCTTTTGCTCACTTTGCCAAACGTAAATCTGGACAAAATGCCCAAATTTAAGTATATCTAACCCCCAAATTTTATACAAAATTAAATTTAACCCTTATTTACAACTTTATCCATATCTCTAAGCACTATAATAACCAATGAATATTCACTGCAGTAAATATTTTGGGAAATGCACTTCAGATTTCATCAAGAATGCCCAAGAATGGGAGCAAATATCCACACTGATGGAACAGAGTATCTGAATTTAACTACAGAGAGCGATAACTTTTTATTTTGTGCTGTCTCGATGAATGCTGGACCATCAGAATTTGGCACAACAGCAAGCTAACCTTGCATGGTAATTTCCCGGGGTGTGTAACAGCTGCTGAGTGATTGAGACTCAGACCTTTTCCCACTTGGTGTGTGAACACAGACACCAAATCGAGGAGTGAAACATTGCCTTTCCAGGTCTGGCTTCAGTGACAGGAGAGATTCCTTGCCTTTTACTTCCTGGGCAGAAGTTTTCTCTCCCCAGTAATTTAGCAAGGATTTGCAAGGTTCCATTTAGATAATTTGAACAGGTGAACTGAGAGAGTCTGGTTCATTTTGGCTTTAAACGAGTGGTGTGATTCATTCGAACTCCACTCCCAGCAGATCAGGAGGGTCATTAACGAGCACTTAGGGGCCATAACCTCTTCCACAGGCACATCTGGGTCTTGAAGGGAGCATCTGCTCTCCATCTCTGCCTCACTGGTATTAAACAGCTGCAGATCTGCTGCATCAGAAGCAGAGATTGAACTAGAAATCAGAATTTCTGAGGATTCCTCTGCTTTTAATCCTTCTCCCAACCTGTTCATACAGAACCCTACAAAATCCAGGCAGGCATTTCCCCAGTACAGTATTATGGCCCAAGGACGTGTCTGGCAGTGACATTAACCAATGATTCTCCTTGCTGCTGTCCGTGCCTTGTGAGGGACAAAATACACACAACTGCTGCACATTAGAGCTTGCCTGCTTCCAGCACTTTGCCAGAAATGCCCAGAACACAGTAAGAATATCCAAATATTATGAGTACCAATGGCACACAGGCTGCCGAGTAATTTTCATGGTCTAATAATGAAATTCTGTCTGTCTTGGACTATAGCCCTTAAAAAAAAAAAGGTGCATATTGTTTTTTTCCTGCCTGAAAACAACCACCCAGCACTGAATGCTAAAATAGAATTATTTCCATGATGTTTTGTCACTTTTTCTGGAAGATGCAGCGTGCAGACTTTAAATAAAAAAGGAAGCCTGAATTATTTGTGTAAGCTAAAAGGTCATGAGTAATTTTTCCTGCCAGCTAATATCTATTGCCAAAAGAGCATTCTATTCAGACTGAAGAGTATTAAAAAATGTTGACAGCCCAGAAGACCTTTATCTGGGAGGGAACAGTGTTAATTATGCCACATTGATTTAAACTCAGAGAGGTCTGATGCAACATTTAAAATTCATGCTGTTATTAATTTGCCAGGTGTGTTTTACAGCCATCACGTTTAAGAAAATGCAGGTACTGCGAGGCCCAAGGAATCACTTGCCTTAAACACTTCTCAGGCTCTGTGTGTGTTTGGCTTTTTGGTGTTTGTTTGAGCTCTTTTTGAAAGGTTTTCTCGAGTACTATTGCAGAGCCCTTGGTCACAGCAGTGAGGTGGGGATGGAGCTCTGAGCTCTGAGCTGCCCATGGTTCCCTCAGGTCACACAGCACCTGCAGCAGCTTCAGAACTTTGCAACAGCATTCAGGCAGTTTGGACCTGTGAAACTCTTATTCTAGAGAAGCCTAAGAGAAGGGATAGCTACAGGTGAATCACATTTTTTATGTAAAGCACAGATGTAATCATTTTATTAAAAAAAATACTTGAAATTACGATACGTGCTTCTGGAGTATATGATCAAGTAAATGTCATAATTACTTCATTAGTTAAAATGCCATTTTAATGAATATGAAGCCCAGAATCTTTTCTGTTCCTAAATGTCTCAGTTCAGGCACTTTATTAGGCAGGTAACTTGACAGTGACACAAAATCTGGCTAGCTGGGCATTGTATAGTTTTAAAAAAATCCTGTGATTAGTGGAAAAATAGCTGCATGAGTGCTCAATTACTTCATGCAGGAACACAGGATTAATTTATGCATGAGTGCCCATTTAACTTCTGCATGAATGCCCAATTATTTCATGCATGAGTGCCCACTCACTGCAAGTCTGAACAGCCAGTTGCTTCATGCGTGAGTGCCCAGTTACTTCATGCATGAGCACCCAATTATTTCATGCATGAGCACCCAATTACTTCATGCATGAGTGCCCCATTACTTCATGCATGAGTGCCCCATTACTTCATGCATGAGCACCCAATTATT
>NW_024581328.1:0-19923 GCF_017639235.1 Corvus kubaryi
TGGTCTGGTTTGGTTTGGTTTGGACTGGTTTGCTCTGGTCTGGTTTGATTTGGTCTGGTTTGGTCTGGTTTGTTCTGGTTTGCTCTGCAGTGCTCCCATTCTCCTGCTGAGCCAAAAGCAGGACCAGCCCTGGCTGTGAGAGAAGGGACAGTGTGAAACGCCAACCCAGTGATGGACACAGCTCAGGCCGCTGAGGTGACCCCCAGATTCCTTGGGCTGGGAGAGCCCCTTCTCCTCCATGCCTTGAAAAACCCAAATCGACACCAATTCTTTTAATCTCCTCGAGAGTTTTCGCAGCCAGCAGGTTCTCCCTCGAGCCCTGCAGGCAGAGCTGGGTCTCTGCAGGGTGGCTGCTGCTCCTTGCAGGCAGGACTGGGGGGCAGGCCGGGTTATTAGCAGCGAAAGCTGATTGATTTATGAGAGCAGAAGTCTCTTGCTCGCTCCAGCACAGGTTATTCTCCGAATGCAAACTCTCCTTCGCTTCACACACACAAAGTGGCCGAGTGCTGCGTTATGAATGGGCCCCTTTGTTACCCCCGGCCCGACAGGACAGACTGTTTAGTTCATGTCTGTGCTTTAGTGAAGGAGGACGGGGTCTGCGAGACAGATGTGCCCTTTAATTGCAGGGAAATATTAGAAGATCATTAAGCCATTTCTGACAGGGCTTTCCTCTAGCTCAGGGAGCAGGGAGTTGTTTTGGGAAGGCCAAGGAGCAGCCCTGTCTTGCCAGCCCCACAAACAGGACCTTGTCCTGCTCCCTCACCCCAGCACTAAACAGAACCAGAGGAGGTTCAGTCAGAAGCCCCACTTTTCTGCCAGAGCTGCAGAGCTGCATCTCAGAGAGAACTCTCCTTACCTTGCATCTGATAAAAGGCTTTTCAGCACCGCTCGGGGAACCTGCCCTGCTGGAGATAAGAGCAGCCCTATCAGCTCTGCTGAGAACGTGGAGATGTGCCGAGGGTTCTGCTTCTTATTTATGTTACTGAGCATGGCCTGAGCGTAAGAAACTCTCCAGCAAAAGGAAAACACCCTGCAGTCACCTCAGGAAACACCCCAAAGTGCAGGGGGGAAAGGTAGATCTGCCCTATAGGAGAGAAAGCTTTTTTGGGGGCAGGGGTTTAGTCTTGGTTTAGTTATCCTGACACAGTGCCTTGGAGCAGTGTTTGGTGGCTCTGTGTTGGTTCCCCCACTGCAAAATTCCTGGAACAGCCTCAGGTGTGTCTGCAGGGCACCCCTGAGATGGTGGCTTTGTCTTTTGGGATCGTTGCTGCGACAGAACCTGACAGCTCCCCACTTCAGTTATCAACTCAGAGCTAGGGATTTTCATTTAAAATCCAGCAAAACAGGCCAGAACAAACCCATCACACTGACTGTACGGGAGGGGACCTGCTGAGGGATAACGGGATCCCACAGAGATCTGAGCAAAGGCGCTGGGGATGACAGAAACCTGCAGAATCAGCTCCAAGCTGGCCCTTGGGTACACATCCTTAGCCTCACCTCCAGCCCAGGGGAGGATGCAGAGCTGAGTGATCTGGCCAAAGCCTCAGCACTGAGTGGGCCCCGGGCTGGGAATTGGCTCCCAGCCCCTCCCAAACTCACCAGGAGCCTCTGCTGCAGCTCCTGCCTGCCCTCCCTGCAGCACAACATCCAAAATCCCTGCCAGGGGCTCATCCACGGGCCCTGCTGCACCAGCCATTGCATCTCCCAGGGGTAGAGAACTATCCCTGGGCACAGACTTGGACCATTCTGAGATTCTGGGATTACTCGAGGTGGCAAGGGACCTCATTTATCTGAGCCAGGCTCAAAGCCCTTCTCAGGACCACGCTGATAAAGCCAACAGACTTTCTGTTAATGGTCACTGATAAAGGATTTTGGTGAGGGTTTTGTGCTCAGTCTCAGAGGAAAGTCAGTTTTGCTTTGTCTATCAATCCTACCCCTGTGAAAACAGTTGTCAGTTCTGCAGCCTCTTTCTCCAAGGACAGGGGATGTTTTTACAAAATCTGAGCTCTTTGGGGGCAGCATCACACAGACAGGGAAACTGAGGCATGGGGACATTAATACAGTTGTGTAAAAGCCCTTTTTTCATCTTTACTCTCACATCTGCTGCTGGGTGAGCCAGGAGCCAGCACTCACTGCCTGGTTCTTGTAGATTCTTTCTGATTCAAGCCTGGTTCTTGCAGATGTAACACCAGAGAAGGCCTTGGATGTGTTTGTTTAGTGGGAATGTTTGTCCTCAGCAAAAGCTTCACTCCAGTTATGCAGCAGAGGCTGGTTCCCTGCTGCAGCTCCCTGGAAGTGTTGCTGGGGTGGTGTTTGCTCTGCCGTGTTTGATACCAGGAGGAAGAACAGCACCTTGTCAACTCCTTTCTGTACTGCAATGTTCACTTTGGGTTCCAGCCCAGGTGCCAGGATCAGATTCAGCCTTTTTGTCCAAGAGATAGGAGTGATGGCAACCCCTGAATCCTTCCAGGACCTTTCTCTTGCACCAGTTAAAACCTCAGTGTTCCTTCGTAAGGAAATCCAAAGCCCCTGGGAACTTCCACTGGTGTAAACTGGGTTTTCCTGTTCAAATATCTCGATTGAGATTGACAAAGAAAATATCTCAGTGTAATCCTGCCGGGCTGTTTTCCTTGGAATGCCACGGGCAGGCTTGTTCACAAAATCTCTGCTTGTGCTATAGGCGTGGGCAGAAACAACCCTGTCCCTGGAGCCACAGGGGCTGGGCTCGGTGCACAAGGAAAACACGGATCCGTGCCATCCCAGCAGGGTGGCAGCCCTCAGCCCCACTGCCAGGCTCAGGAGAGCAGCTGGGATGTGGGTCAGGAGCCAGCAGAGTGCTGCACGAGGGCACTGAGTGTGTCCTGGGGCAGGCAAATGCAAACCTGGGCCAGTCACGAGATTTAAACCTGGTATTTAAGAGGGATTCAAGGCACTGTGGCTCCCAGCTCCTGTGAATGGGCATGGGATTTGTGTGACTTCAGGCTCCTTGGAAATCTCACCCTCAGGACCCGTCCATCCCAGTCAGAACCATTTGTCTGGCCCAGAGGCAGAGATCAGACTCCCGGTGCTGTATCAGGAGCTTGCATGTGCTTCTTGGGGAACAGACAGGTTCCTGTGAGCCCTGGACCACCTCCCCCCTCTCCTCTCACCTCTGGGCTCCCTGTGATGCAGCCTTGACCCAGCCCAAGTAACCTGCTCTGGGCCCAAACCCTGAGTTTGTGCTCTGGATGCTGTGGACACTCAGAGCCTGCGCTCGGATTTAACCCAAACCCAGCTCTGGGCTCAAACCCTGAACTCAGATTTAACCCAAACCTGGCTCAGGGCACAAATAGACTCGAGCCCTTGGAAAAGCCAAGCCACATCTGGTGTAGGATTCAGCTGCAGGACGGTGTTGGGCTTGTGTTTGACCCTCGATAGGGTGCCCAGACCCTCACTGCACACTGCAGATGTCAGAGATGGACCATTCCTTCCATTTCCTTTCAGCTGAGCCCTCCCGTGGCTGAGCATTCCCTCAAGAGGCGCTGAGGTGCCCCAGGCTCCTGTCGCAGGGAGCAGCGCTCGCTCCTGGAGATGCTGCCGGGATCCTTTCATGCTGTTGTTTTTCCTCAGTCTGGGATAAGTCATCTTGGGCTGGAGGAGCTTGTTTTGTTCTCTGCGGATGGAAACAAAACAGCCCCCGATGGCCGCTTCCTGATGGGCTTCCTGCGATTGTGCAGGGAATGGTGGCAGGGAACAAAACAGGATACGGCAGCGGGGTTGTGAATGTAACGGGGACAATGGTATCAAAGTGGAATAAAAATAATGAATGGGCACTGCTGGAGCCATGAGTCACAACCTGAAATATTTGTGTCTCCCCAAGCTGCCACCTCCCAGCTCTCGAATTCCTGGGAGAACGCTCTTTTTGCACTTTCCAGTGCTCTGGCAGTAGGAACCCAAAGAGAAAGGACAAGGTTTTGTGGTTTGCACCTATTCCCTCAGGCTCCTTTCTGTCCTTTCCAAGGCAGCCTGGGAGCAGGCCCAGAGATGGGACAGATCTTCTCTGGTGACAAACCCCCAGTACTTCTGGGTTTCTCCATTTGTTATTTTCCTTCCCAGGGCAAATAATTTCTATTGAAAAGCTTCAATTTATCTCTGTGTGTTGGAAATAAAACCCAGCAGGATTGTCAGTCTCAGTTTGTGACACAAATGAAAACACCCCCCAGAAGCTCTGCTTTGAGGGAAAAGGTGACACCACTGCAACAGCAGATGCAGCTCGGAATGAGCTCAGCCTTCCTGACACAGAGTGCTGGGTCAGTCTGCAGAGTCCTGATGGAATATTTGCCACTGGGAAGAGCCTCTGGCAGCACATCAAGGCGAGGGGCCGGGCACTGGGTGCTCCAGGACAGAGCTGAGGTCAGCACAGCATTTCTGCATTTCTGCTCCAGGATAGTTGGGGTTTGTCAGCAAGCCAGGCTCTGAAACCATCTTGCAGTTTCCCTCCCTGTTCCTTCAGCAGAGAAGACCATAAAAATGCTACAATAATATTTACTGAAGGGTGCATGTTCGCAGTTAGGCCCATGTGTCTCTGTTTACAAACACATCTGCTCGGAGCAAGGCAATTGTTTTAAAAGCATGAGGGGAAAAAGAAATTAAATTAAATCAAAAAGAAGGTGAGCTAGAGCTGGGTGGATTTGGGAGCTCAGCCCTGGAAAGCTGTGACCCAACAGTGTCAGTCTCAGGGAGAAGGGGATACAGCTTTGGAGGAGAAAAGCTGAGGGCAGAGAGGAGTGGCGATACAAGCACAGGAAAGCGGCTGTGGGGAGTGTTAATACCTGGCAAAGGCCGATTGATTTTCTGGGAACATGGCACGGCTTGGAAAAGGTCCTGTGGGATCATACAGTCCTTAGCCTGAGCAGGCCAGGCTGGGTCATCCATGCAGGCAAATCCTTTCATGATCGGTGTCACTTCAGGCTCTTGGGAAAATCTCCACCTCAGGACTTGTCCATCCCAGGCAGAGCCATTTCCTGGCTTTTATCAGATCCCAGATTCCCAGTGATTCAGTGTAATTAACTGCCAGGATAAGAAACCTGGCCCAAGCCGTGCCAAAGGCAAAGCTTCCAGCACCTGGAACAGGTTTCACATTCTACCCTCATCCTGAATCCTCTCACGTGTCCTGGCTGGCAGAACCGGGCAGGGAACAGAAGCCAGGGAATTCTCTGGGAATGGCAGCCAGGAGCTGCGGTTTGTCCCAATGGACACCCACCTCACCCCAGTGTCAGTCCCAGCAGGGTGGGAAGCACTGGGGAAGGCAGGAGCGCTCAGGGAATTCCCTGTCCACAGCCCGCGGATGGGATGAGCCAGCTGGGGACTGACAGGGCTGTTCCCTGCTCCAGGCACTGCTGCTGCTGCTGCTCGTGCTCTGAAGGAAGAGCTGCAGCATGCTCCAGGATTTCTGGATGTGTGTGATGGGATGGACCCTCCAGCCTCAGCTTTCACCACATTTACCTTCCAGAGGTCAAGGGGCCACAGAGGTAATTTGGGCAGGTTCTTTTTTAATTCCACCTCTGTTCCTGGGCCTGTGCTGAGACCTCACAGAGGCTTCTCCTGGGGATTTCCCACAGCTCCAGACCTGGTTTAAGCCTCCTTATCAATATCCTTAATGCAGCAACTCGCTGGGAAGGAGAAACTGTCACCTGATTATTCCCAGTTGGCTGGAAACAAACCCAAATAGGCCCTGAAACCATTAATGTGAAGTCTAGACTGAGGAAAAAAAAGTAATCGGTCCAGATCCTATGAAAGTGTGCCTGAAGTAAAGTGCTTTTCTGAGAAGTGAAGTACAGAAGAATGGTTCATATTTTTCAAGGCTGCTTTTGGGGATCTTGAGATGAAAATAACAGAGCACTGATTTTAGCAGCCTTCTTTTACCTGCTTGATGTGAAATTTGATGGGAATAGTGAACTTTTTTTTTTTCCTTATGAGGAGTTTTGCTAAATAATTTTGCCCCAATTTTGAGCTGTCTAATTTCAGTGTGGTTTTGGTGTTTTTCAGTGTTTTTGCTGTTTCTGCTACTCTGACTCCTGCTTTGTTTCCCCCTAACACAAGATACCACGTTGTGGTTTCCCGTGTATTTGAATTGTGAAGGAATTATGGTGTATTCCGAGGCTGCCAGGCTACCCTTGGATGGAGTAGCCTGGATGGAAAGGGGAGGAAAGGGAAGGAAAGGCAGCCTGGGCTGAGTGGGTGGCTCTTTGTCCGGGTCACTGTCCTGCTCTGTGGCTCTGAGCAAGTCTCCAGTGCAGACTGGGGCAAAAACCTGCAGTGTGGGATGCCCTAAAATAATGAAATGAACCCCCTCCTTTATGCCCACAGAAATCCTCAGCTCTGCAGAGACTTGGGCACAGTGTTAAAGGTTTGCTGCCTTCTTCACCCTGAGTGCTGCTGCAGCAGGGAAAGGGGCTTGGAGCACCCTGGGACAGTGGAAGGTGTCCCTGCCCTTGGCAGGAGGAGGAATGGGATGAGCTTTAAGGTCCCTTCCAACCCAAACCATTCCATGGTTCCCTGACAGCAGCCTGCATCTCCTCCCATCCCTCCTCCTGGGGCAGGGATTCCAGCAGTTGGGGTGTCCCAGCCCCAGCAGCCCAGCTGGGAAATGCTGTGAACAGCACGTTGTGGGACACTGGGCAGTGCTGCAAGTGGGTAAAAGGGGGAAGAACAATGCACTTGGAAGTGACAGCTCTCATCCTGCTGGAGTCACCGGGGGGAATGAAGGATCTCCAGCTGCAGCCCGGAAAAGCTCCTAAGCAGGACTTAAATGGATTGGGAAAGGCACAAGATTGGATTGTGGTCGTTGGCACTCAAATGTTCGTGATTACAATTTCCCAGGGGGAGTTCTGGCAAGTCCCTGCCCCAATCACATCCTGTAAGGAAGGTGGAGCAGCAGGAGTAAACCTCAGGAAAAGTGGTCTGGAAAAGCTGCAGAGGGAATCCTTGGTTTGATTAGGTGCAAGGAAAGAGTGGGTATATGAGAGTGTATCCAAAGGCTTCCTGTCCGTGTCCCAGTGGCAGCATGCTGGGGCTCGGTGCCCCACAGTGTGCACAGGACAGGGAAGAGGAAGAAGGCAGAGAGAGGGGAATGCTCCCTAAAGGCTGTGCCAAAGGTCGAGGGCAGGGATGAGAACAACACTCTGTCCTCCGGCCTCCAATCCAGTGCCTGGTCCATCCTAATGTGCTGCCCCAAGATCAGCACAGACCCTGCTCCTGTTTGAATTTCTTATTTGACTCATTCTCTTGCAAGCCTGATGTTATCTCTGTGCTCGTAGGAGATGCTGGCAGCAGAAGTGCTGAATGGTAACACTGCAGTGCCAAAGTCATCTCTACTCCAGGGTTGCTCCTCGGTGCAAACCCTGGGCTGTGTGTGGGGCTGCTGGATCTCAGATTTTGGTGATTTGAATTGTTAGGTCTGGGATCTTCAGGGCTATGTTGGCAACATTCTTTACAAAACTATTTGGGGAGTTATTTTCTCTCAGGACCCGGAGTGGTGAAATTTTGGGGAGGGGGGGAAAAAGGAAAGAAAACAGCCACCCGTCTAGAGGCGGAGTCATCTCTCCATGGCGCAATGGTTCAGGTACTCGGCGCTCTCTTCTCTTCTAAGTCAGCCTTTGTGGAGGAGGATGAAGCTTTGATCTTTAGCAACGCCTTTTAAATGTGGTTATGGCCAGAAAAGTGAATGTAGAGAGCTCAAAGCTGATGTTCAGTGAAATCTCATTGCACACATACGGAACAACCCCAGTTATTGGGGACACCTGGGGTGACAGCACTGCTCACCTCACCAGCCCTTGTTCCCCTGGCCTTTCACCTTTCTCGAATGCCCTGTTCCATTCATTAACCGAGTGAAACCTTTGCTGAAGGGTGTGTGTCATCTCCCTTTCACAGCAAGGGATCAGGAAAACTTGCTTGAAGCCCCGGTAGCTTGTCAGTTCCCCCAGAATCCCAGACTGGCTGTTCCTGCCCTCAGGGCCAAAGCCAACCTGTGCCCTCCCACTGTGTCCCACTCCCACCTGGGACCTGGCTCCAGATGGCTCATCCAAGTACAGGCAGACCTGCAAATTCACCCTCTCACAGCTGGAAACTGCTGTATAAATAAGAGCCACACCACAGATTCCTGCCTGAGGGATGCAGGAGTGGGTGCCAGCTCCTCGGGGGCCTCGCCTGTGGCAGTCACTGGTGGGCTGCCCTGGGGCGGCTGGGGCCGGGGCTGCCCGGGGAGCTGGACATGCTGCCAGCTGCCATGGACGGCACTGGTCACATTTATGCCAGGAATGTGATTAAAACCTGGAAAAACTGAGGCCAGCCTATTCCCAGAGGCACTATTAGGTAACAAATATGCCAGAGCAGCACACACAGCCCCTGTCTCAGCCCCGGGCTGGCCGGCCCAAGGCCACAGGCTGAGGCAGCAGCGTGGGGGGACCCTGGCGGGCTGTGCCCTGTCTGGGCAGGCTATGTTGGCACCTGGGACACCTCAGAGTGTTTTCCCAGTCTCCCAACACTGAGTAGCTCTCGATTCCAGGGGAGAGAAGCTCGGTATTTCATGGAGGTGCTGCTCTCTGCCTCAGCCAAACCCCTCCTGAACAGGCTGGGCCCCCAAAGCTGGGCCTGGCCAGCACTGCCCTGGGGAGCCGAGCCCCACAGTGAGCACAGGGAAGGTTGTACACGTTCCCTGCAGCCTGAAGCCGAGCCATGGCCCCTTCCAGGAGAGGCAGCCCGAGTCCCAGGCAGCCCTGACATTGTCCAGGGGGTGCCCAGGCCGCACAGGCTGCCTGCTGCCTGCCCCCATGTTTTTTCTCTCAGCTGGATGTGGGCACAGGGCTGAGGCGGTGGCAGGGGGCTGGCTCAGCGCCACCCGCCTTCCCTTGCATGTCAGCAGCGCTGCTTGTGCTGAGCTCTTGGAGCTGAGCAGGTGTCACCAGCCCTATCTCTCCTCATCTGCTGGGGTGGCTCAGCTCCCCTGGGGCTGAGCCTTTGTGCTGCCACCAACTCGGGTTTAGCTCAAACCACGCCTGGCCCAGGAGCTGCCACGAGCAGCTGGAGCATTTGGATTTCTTCTCCTGTTTTCAGGACTGAAACTGTTCAAGCAGCACAAGGCAGAGCTCGGTGCCAGTGCCCCAGTGAGGTTCTCGCTGTCCCAGTTAACACCAGTTGCACGCAGGCAGGTCTGAGCGGCCACTTTGTCTTTCAAGGAAGATCCTTATCCGAGGAAGCTCTCTGTCACACACTCTGTGTCACAGAGCAGGATGTACTTGCTTGTGTGTGTGAAGAGCTGCACTTGGTGCAGCCCCAGCCATTGATCCTGTGGAGTGTTGTTGGGTTTGGGGTTTTTTGGGACAGCCAGAGAGATCCCTGCTTTCCAATTTCTTTACCACCAGAACCTTTCTTCAGAAGAAAAATGGCTTTAGGCAGAAAAAGCAGCCTGAAATTAAGAGTGCCTGACTAAGCTTGAATTCAGAAGGACCCTCCAACCCCTGCCTAAATCCTGATGAAGTTCCAGTAAAAATCTTGTGAGCAACCTCTCACACTGATTTTGTGGGATAACTGTCATTATAGTTTTTTTCCCAGATGTTGTATCCCTTAAAACCCTCCAATTTTGTGTATGTTTTTAGACTGTAGATCTCCAAATCCAAACATTCAGAATCTTTATCTGATGAATCTGTAGTCACATTTTCCTTGTCTCTGCCCAGCTGAGACTGTGTCTAGAGGGTCCTAAGCCAGTCCAGCAGCCCGGTGTGGGGTTCACCCAGCACCTCAGGTAGGGAACCTGACACTTTTTATACTGGGAAGAAGCAGAAGCCTGCAGAAAACGCATCATTTGGGAACCCCTGCCTGGCATCCTGACCTCAGTGAATCAGAGGAGCAGCAAATCCTGATCTCTGATGGGAAGAATGAACCATCTCTTGCTCTTGTACCTTCCTGCACAGGCAATATTTGCAGCCTGGAGATAATCCCAGCCCTCTGAGGGGTTTCTCACACAATCCACTCCCTCCCTTACTCTAAGCTGAAAAAGGGAGGGGTATTTTTGAAAGGTTCTGAATCCACCAAGGAAAAGCTGCTGGAAAGGTTGAACACAGCGTGAGCTCCTTTCACCAACCACCACTGGGTAGTGTGGGGTAAACCCCTCCCTTTTGTTGTTTGAGGGCTGTGACCAGAGTGAGAGGCGGATCACGAATTGCAGCAAATGCTGGAGCTTCAGCAGGACTGATGCAGATGTTCGAGGGTTCCTCTGAGTTCAGGCTTAGTCAGGCCCACTCCAATTCCAGGCCACTTCGGCTTATTTGGGTTTGTGATGGGGACTGAGATCAGAGACAGAAAAAAGCTGATTTTTGTGAGTGCACAGCACTGGCCTGACTCTCTCTAAGTGGGTTAACTTCAGGCTGAGGGGGATTTTCGTGTTGACCAGCAGACTCTGAGTTATTGACGTTTTTTGTGATGGTATCACGAGCCTGGTGGTGTCTGATTTGTGCTTAGATTCTCGTGTCACTGCAGGAGCTGCCCTTCTCTAAGCTTTCTGAATTTCTGTTTCCCTCCCTGCTTATAGAAGAATTTACAAAACAAACCTCCAAAACAGCTACCGGGGGGGTGGGGGGCGACGGGGTGCAGAGCAATAATTTATTATTTTTAAGAGCTCCTGGTTCAGGCTGTGCCCTGTGAATGTTGAGCACGGGGGTTAGCACACACCAGCTGTGTGTGTTCAGTGACCCTCTGCTGCCCGCACACCACTGCTGGGTGGCTTTTGAGTGCTCAGTGCCCAGAGGAGGTGAGTCTGGAGCTTTGTTTTGGAGTCCGCTCCATCAGCTCACATTAAAGTGGGGGCTGCTTTCAGTGCGGGAGGTTCCTCCTTCAGTTTCTGCCCTGCCACTCATAAAGGCAGCTGTGTTGTGTGTGGTTAACGAGCTCCTCCAGAGCAGGCAGCCCTTGCCAGATGCACTTTGAGTCAGGCAGGGCTGTGCCAAAGCCATCAGGAGCCCGGCACTCTTCGCTTGGGAAACCCGAGCACATCCACGCGAGGAAATCGATAGTCAGAACTTTTTGTCAACATTTGGAGTTTCAGCAAGGAGGGGGAAAAGATTAAAAATAAAAAAAAGGATAACAATTTCCTGTTTTTAAGCATTTCTAGAAATGCACAGTTGGGTAACACACCAGCCCTTCAACTTCCCACAAAATAAACAAAAAGTGTAAAGTAATGCATTTTTTCCCCCGCCACGAACACCCATAACTCTGACCTGCTCTGGCTGCTTCTCCTTCAGCAGCAACCTCAAAACACAAACAGCACACAAACCCTCCCGAAGGAGACGCAGAGACTTTCACTGCCACTCCAGAGGTGTTCCCACTACAAACCAGTTGGAGCAGCAGGTGGGCAGGGGACTCGCTGGGACTGGGGGCGAAGCTGCCCTCATGAGGTGCCACAGCCCCCGTGAGGTGCCACAGCCCCAGCAGCTCCTGCACTGTTTGCAGAGGTCCAGTGAACCTGAACGCTGCTCCCACCCGAAGCCAGCAGCCAGCAAAGCAGAGCACAGCAAGCCCTGGTTTGCATAGGGGCTCCTGGACCCCAGGGGCTCTGGTTCCCCTGGCAGGTGGCAGTGGCAGCCAGCGCGGGGCAGCTGCGGGGCCCTGCAGGTGCTCCCCGGCTCGGAGGGAGGAGCAGAGGGCAGTTCCTGCTTTAGCCACGGCTCTGAGCGCTGGTTCTGTCTCTCCCCAGGAGGCTCTGTCGGTGGTGAGCGACGACCAGTCCCTGTTTGACCCCACGTACGGCGCGGCCGCGCAGCTCCCCAAGGACATGACGGCCTCCGGCAGCCCCGACTTCGGGCAGCCCCACAAGATCAACCCCCTGCCCCCCCAGCAGGAGTGGATCAACCAGCCCGTGAGGGTCAGCGTCAAACGGGAGTATGACCACATGAACGGATCCAGGTAAGGAAAGAGCCTTGCCACACTTGCAGGGTCTTAATCACGGAATATCCAGGTTGGAAAGGACCCACAGGGATCATCAAACCCAACTCCTGAATCCAAACCCTGCGTCCAAACAAAGGCAAAGCACACGCTGTCCGTTCATGCTCTTATCCTGCACACCGACAAACCTCTCTGTGTCCCACCGCGTCCCAGTCTCCTGTAATTCCTTCTTCAGTGGCTCGTTTTGAACAGCCTGAGCACCCTGTTCTGCAGGGTGTGTCCCTCCCAGTTTCCATGAACACTCCACAGACTGGGCGCGAGGCTGCCAGGGCAGAGCTCACGCTGCAAACGCTGCTGTAAATCCCATATTTCACCCCTTAGTTCAGCACCCCGTGGATGTGCCGTGGTTCCAGGGGCTCACAGAGGGGCTCACACAGCAATAATTGGAGTTTCAGCCAGGGAAGCACTGAAAACTGCACTGCTGGGCTGCCAGGGCTTCACTAGAGGACACTTCTTATTTGTACCAGGGCATAAGCAAACCCCTGGAACTGGAGAGGTTTTTGATGGAGAAGGAGGAGACTGAGGTGCTTTATGGGACCAAAGGCCTGTGCCCACCCCTCTGTGTGGGTAGAGGTGACACTGGTGACAAAGGGAATTCAGGAGCAGTTGGAGAAGGGGTGTGAACCCCCACACGGTGAGTGGGGCTGGTGTAACCTGCCCAGCTCCCGGCCAAAGGACAGCTCAGGCCCTGTCATTTGTACCTAGAGGTGAATCATTTCCCTGTTCAATGGGAAATTGATTGGCTTGAAAACATTTTTTCATCCCAGCACAGCTTGCCCCTTTTAAAAACATTACTGCAAGTCCAAAGCCTGGAAACAAATTTCACCTTCTTGAACATAATCTTTAGGTGTAAAAATGTCTCTTTTTTTTCGATTTTCAATATATATTTATAATATAGATACACTTCTGGTTTTTAGCAAAAGCTTTTAGAGCTCACATTAATTTTAAACGTGATTTGAATTTCAAAGTCACAAACCCCTCCAGCATTTGTAGTGTTTAAACAGTGAAACCCTCAAGGGTTTTTCTGCTTTAGGGTGAGTTTAGCAGCACATTTTCCTGGTTTCTGAGAACACAGCAGAGCACAGAGCTGGAAAGAGAAAGCAGCCTTGCGCTTTCAGCCCTCTGCAGAGGGATGCTGGTGTTAAAGACATCAAACAGCAGCGTGTTGTTTTTATCTCGTGAGTGTACAGTGGATGCTGATTCTACCCTCAGATAAAGGTCTTTGTGGCAGTTGCTCTCTTGTGGGGATCATTTGCAGGCTGAACTCGATCTCACCCTGATTGTACCTCAGGAGCACTTCTCGACTTCATGAAAACCATGAGGGTGTTTGCACTGTGTTCCCAATCCCAGAACTGGGGCTGAAACATGGGAAAATGAGTTATTTCCTGAAAAAACACGACACAGATAAAAGGATGGATCTTGGAAGTACCAGAGGTTTTGATAGTCATGGGGGCTACCTTTGGCTACCAAGATTTTCTAAGGAAAAGGAGGGAGGAACCTTTGCAGCATTGCCGGGCTGCCCAAATCAAGGATGGGGCTTGGAGCAACCTGGGAGAGTGGAAGGTGGGATGGGATGGGATGGGATGGGATGAGCTTTAAGGTCTCTCCCAACCCAAACCATCCTGGCCTTCTGTGGCCGCTGCGGCTGCTCGCACCCACAGTTCCAGACCCACACACACAGAGGGGTTCCTCCCTTCACCCTCCTCTGTCCCAGGGAAATCTGGCAGGGGAAGGAGCCCTCCACACCCTCTGAGCTGCCATAAACCACACATCTCTCTGTGCTGCAGGTCCTGTGAGCACAGGCTCTGTGTCACTCGCAGTGTGTCTGTGCTTGTACACCCAAACTGTCCGGGTGTTCCGTGTGCTCTGCAATGAAACGTCCTGGGCTGTCCTTCCCTGGTGATCCCTGCGTGCCCATTTCCTCCTCTGCTCAGAAAAAAGGGAAATAGTTCTGCCTGGACAAACTGATTCACAAACAGCTGTAGGAGCCCAGGAGCCATGGGAAGGGCCCTTAGGAGTGGGTTGGTTCTGGGCGAACAGGAAATGCCTCTTTGCAGACTTGCTCAAGACTCCGAGGTTCTTGGACACAAAATGCGTGATCAGTGCCCCTAGAGAGAGGTAACCCCTGTCAGGAGAGAGGAGAAGGCTGCTGTGAATGTCAGGACGATGGCCTACCAGAGCTCCCACCCTGCCTCTGGAGAAGTCCTTAGCACAGGAGCTGCAGAGCATCTGGGACAGGAGGTTCCCCTGACTCCTCCATCCCCTCCTGCTTTCCCTGCATGTTCATCCCAGTCCATGGGGATGGACTGGGCCACTCCAACCACTCATTCCCCAGCCCATCAGCTGCCCGGCCAATCCCAGTCCTAATCCCAATGCCAGTCCCAGTCCCAGTCCCAGTCCCAGTCCCAGTCCCACTTAACTCCCACTGCAGGCTGAACACCCCCCAGTGCCCCCCTACCTCTGTCCCTGCCTCTCTCCTGTCCCTCAAGCATCCTCTCCCCGTGTTCCAGCTGCCCCTTGAGCAGGATCAGCCTTTGTTGTGCTGTCACCGGGGGGTGTCTCTGCTGGGGGGTTTGTGTGCTCTGGCAGGGACACAGCTCAGGGACCTGGGCACAGCAGGGACAGTGCCCGGCTTTTCTCCTTTCTCTCAGAGAGCAGGAGCAGGGCTGAGGGTGTGATGAGCTGGTTTGGTCCTCAGCAGAGTGGGAGAAGGGTCTTTGAAGGATCTCTAAACAACATGGAAAGCCCGCCCAGCTTCCTACCCCATGTCAGGATTCCCTGGTTTACCCTCAAACTGGACAGAATTTCCCAGATAAGTGCACCCTAAGTGTGCATAGGGGATGTTCAGGCAGGGATCACTGTTTTAGGGGAGAAGATGGGAATTCTGCATTATTGCAAGATGGAATTCTGCATTATTGCAAGATTCAGCTGTAGAAAGTTCATTAATTTCCACTGTTATCAAACCTTGAGGAAGGTTTTGGCCTCAGAATCTGCCCTTGCCCTCACAGACAGCACCTTGCTCAGAGCAAAACTCATTTAAAATTGTATTTGAAAACCAAACCAAAGTAAACAAAAAAATCTTTCACATTTGAAATCCCACTGAATAAAGGAGGAGCATTATTTAGAGGAGAGCTGGGTGAAGTTTAACCCAATTTACAGGCAATGTTAATAATAGAGCTTTCCTTGTAGTTTACGTAAATTCCAGATGAACCAAGCAACAGAAATCCCAAATCCTGGCTGTATATGTTGAGCTCCCCCAGATCTGCATTTGCAGCTAAACTCAGTGAGCGACTTTTCAAAAACTGTTACAAAATATGTCTGATCTTCAAATGTGAAAGAACGTTCTCCTGATGTGGGCAAACATCCCTGGGCAATCCCAGCTGTGGCACGGATTTTGTCCAGCTGAAACAGTGAGGTCAGTGCTTTGGAAATGCTTTGGAGCCATTCTGCAGAGACATCCCAGCGCAGCTGTGGCTGTCCCTGGATCCCTGGCAGTGCCCAAGGCCAGGCTGGACATTGGGGCTGGGAGCACCCTGGGACAGTGGAAGGTGTCCCTGCCCATGGCAGGGGTGGCACTGGATGGGCTTTAAGGGCTCTTCCAGTCCAAACCACTCCAGGATTCTGGGATTTGATGTTTCTCTTGCATCAGAACATGAAAGCGAGACCAAGGTTTGGGGATTCCCAAAGGTGTTTGTGCCCCAGGGACTGTGTCAGACCAAGCCAAAGGACTTTGTGTGGTAACTGCAGGGACGAACTCCCCCTGGAGCACCGTGTGAGCCCTCTAGTGGGATTTGCCAGGTCCTTCTGCCCGAGCATCTCCCTCCTGCTGGCCTTTACCTGTCCGGGATGAACAACCTGAACTTTTCCATCCTTCTGGCAGTTCTGCAGCCTCTTTCAGCGGGAGTTTCCCTCCTCCCGAGGCATTCCTGAGAGCAGGGTTGAAGCGCAGGCAGATCCGGGTTTGGAGGAGCTGACTCTGTTCCCTCTTGCTTCTTCCCACAAGCAGAATCCCAGTGTCTGTCTTTCCTTCCTTCACCCAGCAACAACAAATTAAAATGGGGCTTTACACCAAAGAGTGGCAAATTTATAAAGAAGGGAGGGGTGGAAGAAAGGAGGAATGAAAGGATAGGAAAAGGGGGATAGAAAGGAGGAAATATCCCCCTGAGCCAGGTTCAGAAATTCCTGAAGTCCCTTATTTTGCTCTTTCACACAGAAGCCAAAGGTGATTCCTAGACAGAGCCCTGGGACAGGGATTGTTTTATTCCCACACCTCTGGAGCCCAGGCTGGAGCTGTACTGGATTTACTGGTCAGTGCCAGGCCAGCTGCTTGTCCATTTTGGCCAGTCTAGGAAAAACATTCCCAAACACCAAACTCTTGGCATCCTCAGAGAAAGCTGCTGGAGCGAGGAGCCTCTGGACAGTGGGAATGAGTTCTGCTTCGTGTTCCTTGGGCTCTGCCACGGCCTCACGGGCTGTGCTCCAGGGAGTTTGTGAAATCAGCCTGGATCCATTTACCTGCGTGCATCCTGCCAGAGCCTGGCAAACCCAGCGTGGAGAGCCACCGGAATGCCAGGGGTCTCTGGGAAAAGCCAGGGATCGATCTGGGATCTGAAACCCCCTTGCACAAGCCTCTCAAACAATGAGGGAGTATTTCTATAAATCCCAGCCTGCCTGTGGCTGAGGCACGAGCCGAGGAAGGAGCGATATGCCATGAACACACCATCCATGGCTCACAGCTCCCTGCTCCCTCTGACACAGCTGCTGTTCCCCAGGCTGAGTCCTTCCTTGTGTGGCCACAGCTACACCCCCCTCCTGCTGGGATAAATCCCTCACCTGGAGCTGGGGGAAGGGCAGGGCTGACTCAGACTGGCAGAACTCCCTCAATTCCCAGGCTGGGTTTGGTAGGAAATGCTGGGTTCCAGAGGACACAGAGTCAAGGATCTTTTCGCTCTTCTGCTGCCACTGAAGATTCTGTGGTGTTTTCTCAGGCACAGCTCAGTCTCTGCCCAGTTAAGTCTGGGTGATGCTATTCCCAGTTATGTGTGTCCAGCAGGGTCAGCTCTGGATGCAGCCATCCTGAAAACTTCCCCAGAGGGAAGGAAGGAGGCTCTGCAGCCACATGGACACAGCCCTGCCGGGTACCTGGAGCACATTCTGTGTCTGGCAGGATTAATGGGATGGCTCCTCTGCCCACAGTGCCTGGCAGGGGCACCTCAGGCTCTCAAAGTTCTCTTCAGCCCTTTCTGCCAGATGTTTCTGGTACTTGGCTGTCCGGGTTTGGCTGCTGAGGCACAGAGCAAGGGATGGGCAGGGTCTGAACTGCCAGAGCAGAGGCCGTGATGTGAAAAATCATCACAGAAACACCGAGGGGACCTCACAGCCCCGGGGTTATTGTGGTTACCTCACCTTGAGGGTCATGTGGGTGTGTGCAATGTGAGCAGGGAGCACAGCCAGCCAAGGGCTCTGCTCTGTCCATGTTCTCCTTCCATGCCAGCAGAAGGCAGGGAGAGGCTCTTTAGAAAGTGTTGTCATCCAAGAGTCTGGAGATCACAGAATCCCTGAGAGGTTTGGGCTGAAAGGAACCTTAGAGGTCATCCAAATCCAATTCCCTGCCATGGGCAGGGACACCTTCCACTGTCCCAGGCTGCTCCAAGCCCCAGTGTCCAACCAGACCTTGGACACTGCCAGGGATCCAGGGGCAGCCCCAGCTGCTCTGGGCACCCTGTGCCAGGGCCTGCCCACCCTCCCAGGGAACAATTCCTTCCCAATCTCCCATCCAGCCCTGCCCTCTGGCACTGGGAAGCCATTCCCTGGGTCCTGTCCCTCCATGCCTTGTTCCCAGTCCCTCTGCAGCTCTCCTGGAGCCCCTTTAGGCCCTGCAAGGGGCTCTGAGGTGTCCCTGGAGCCTTCTCCTCTCCAGGTGAGCACCCCCAGCTCTCCCAGCCTGGCTCCAGAGCAGAGGGGCTCCAGCCCTGGGAGCATCTCCATGGTCTCCTCTGGACTTGCTCCAGCAGCTCCACATCCTTCCTGTACAGGGACCCAGAGCTGGACCAAGCACTGCAGGTGGGGTCGGTGCTGGAACAGTTCCCCACAGAGCTGTATGAGTGGAATATACGGAACAATTGGATCAGAAGTAGTGCCTGTCCCATCTGCAGGGGGTGTTTTCCAGGGAAATTTAACTCCAGAGCAGTGGGGGGGAGAGAGGACCCTGGTCCCCAGGCAGGGCAGGAGAGGAGGTCGGTCACTCACCAGGGGCAGTGAGCACTGAGCACTGAGCACAGCAGCCTGAGCCCCTGGAGCACGGTGTCACACCCTGGAGCACAATGTGACACCCTGGAGCACAGAGACACACCCCTGAGCACGGTGTCACAGCTGGATCACGGTGTCACACCCAGAGCAGTGTCATACACTGATCACAGTGTCACACTCTGATCACGGTGTCACACCTGGATCACAGTGTCACACCTGGATCACAATGTCACATGGATCACGGTGTCACACCCTGATCACGGTGTCACACCTGGATCGTGGTGTCACACCCCAATCACAGTGTCACACCCCAATCACAGTGTCACACCCGGAGCACTGTCACACCCCGATCACGGTGTCACAGCTGGATCACGGTGTCACAGCCCGATCACAGTGTCACACCCCAATCACAGTGTCACACCCCAATCACAGTGTCACACCTGTCACAGTGTCACACCTGGATCATGGTGTCACACCCAATCACGGTGTCACACCTGGATCACAGTGTCACACCCAGAGCACAATGTCACACCCAGAGCAGTGTCATACACTGGTCACAGTGTCACACTCCAATCACAGTGTCATACCTGGATCATGGTGTCAGACCCGGATCACGGTGTCACACCTGGATCACGGTGTCACACCCCAATCACGGTGTCACACCCCAATCATGGTGTCACAGCTGGATCACAGTGTCACACCCCAATCACAGTGTCACACATGGATCACAGTGTCACACCTGGATCACAGTGTCACACCCCAATCACAGTGTCACAGCCCGATCACAGTGTCACACCTGGATCATGGTGTCACACCCAATCACGGTGTCACACCTGGATCACGGTGTCACACCCAGAGCATGGTGTCACACCCAGAGCAGTGTCATACACTGGTCACAGTGTCACACTCCGATCACAGTGTCACACCTGGATCATGGTGTCAGACCCGGATCACGGTGTCACACCTGGATCACGGTGTCACAGCCCAATCACGGTGTCACACCCGGATCACAGTGTCACACCCAGATCACAGTGTCACACCCCAATCACGGTGTCACAGCTGGATCACAGTGTCACATCCCAATTACAGTGTCACACCCCAATCACAGTGTCACACCCGGATCACGGTGTCACACCCGGAGCACTGTCACACCCCGATCACGGTGTCACACCCCAATCACGGTGTCACACCCGGATCACGGTGTCACACCCGTCACAGTGTCACACCTGGATCATGGTGTCACACGCAATCACAGTGTCACACCTGGATCACAGTGTCACACCCAGAGCACGGTGTCACACCCAGAGCAGTGTCATACACTGGTCACAGTGTCACACTCCAATCACGGTGTCACACCTGGATCACGGTGTCACAGCCCAATCACAGTGTCACACCCGGATCACAGTGTCACACCCAGATCACGGTGTCACACCTGTATCACGGTGTCACACCCCAATCACGGTGTCACCGCTCGATCACAGTGTCACATCCCAATCACGGTGTCACACCCCGATCACAGTGTCACACCCAGATCACGGTGTCACGCCTGGATCACGGTGTCCCACCCCAATCACGGTGTCACCGCTCGATCACAGTGTCACATCCCAATCACGGTGTCACACCCCAATCACAGTGTCACAGCTGGATCACGGTGTCACAGCTGGATCACGGTGTCACACCCCAATCACGGTGTCACAG
>NW_024581329.1:0-19923 GCF_017639235.1 Corvus kubaryi
TGGTCTGGTTTGGTTTGGTTTGGACTGGTTTGCTCTGGTCTGGTTTGATTTGGTCTGGTTTGGTCTGGTTTGTTCTGGTTTGCTCTGCAGTGCTCCCATTCTCCTGCTGAGCCAAAAGCAGGACCAGCCCTGGCTGTGAGAGAAGGGACAGTGTGAAACGCCAACCCAGTGATGGACACAGCTCAGGCCGCTGAGGTGACCCCCAGATTCCTTGGGCTGGGAGAGCCCCTTCTCCTCCATGCCTTGAAAAACCCAAATCGACACCAATTCTTTTAATCTCCTCGAGAGTTTTCGCAGCCAGCAGGTTCTCCCTCGAGCCCTGCAGGCAGAGCTGGGTCTCTGCAGGGTGGCTGCTGCTCCTTGCAGGCAGGCCTGGGGGGCAGGCCGGGTTATTAGCAGCGAAAGCTGATTGATTTATGAGAGCAGAAGTCTCTTGCTCGCTCCAGCACAGGTTATTCTCCGAATGCAAACTCTCCTTCGCTTCACACACACAAAGTGGCCGAGTGCTGCGTTATGAATGGGCCCCTTTGTTACCCCCGGCCCGACAGGACAGACTGTTTAGTTCATGTCTGTGCTTTAGTGAAGGAGGACGGGGTCTGCGAGACAGATGTGCCCTTTAATTGCAGGGAAATATTAGAAGATCATTAAGCCATTTCTGACAGGGCTTTCCTCTAGCTCAGGGAGCAGGGAGTTGTTTTGGGAAGGCCAAGGAGCAGCCCTGTCTTGCCAGCCCCACAAACAGGACCTTGTCCTGCTCCCTCACCCCAGCACTAAACAGAACCAGAGGAGGTTCAGTCAGAAGCCCCACTTTTCTGCCAGAGCTGCAGAGCTGCATCTCAGAGAGAACTCTCCTTACCTTGCATCTGATAAAAGGCTTTTCAGCACCGCTCGGGGAACCTGCCCTGCTGGAGATAAGAGCAGCCCTATCAGCTCTGCTGAGAACGTGGAGATGTGCCGAGGGTTCTGCTTCTTATTTATGTTACTGAGCATGGCCTGAGCGTAAGAAACTCTCCAGCAAAAGGAAAACACCCTGCAGTCACCTCAGGAAACACCCCAAAGTGCAGGGGGGAAAGGTAGATCTGCCCTATAGGAGAGAAAGCTTTTTTGGGGGCAGGGGTTTAGTCTTGGTTTAGTTATCCTGACACAGTGCCTTGGAGCAGTGTTTGGTGGCTCTGTGTTGGTTCCCCCACTGCAAAATTCCTGGAACAGCCTCAGGTGTGTCTGCAGGGCACCCCTGAGATGGTGGCTTTGTCTTTTGGGATCGTTGCTGCGACAGAACCTGACAGCTCCCCACTTCAGTTATCAACTCAGAGCTAGGGATTTTCATTTAAAATCCAGCAAAACAGGCCAGAACAAACCCATCACACTGACTGTACGGGAGGGGACCTGCTGAGGGATAACGGGATCCCACAGAGATCTGAGCAAAGGCGCTGGGGATGACAGAAACCTGCAGAATCAGCTCCAAGCTGGCCCTTGGGTACACATCCTTAGCCTCACCTCCAGCCCAGGGGAGGATGCAGAGCTGAGTGATCTGGCCAAAGCCTCAGCACTGAGTGGGCCCCGGGCTGGGAATTGGCTCCCAGCCCCTCCCAAACTCACCAGGAGCCTCTGCTGCAGCTCCTGCCTGCCCTCCCTGCAGCACAACATCCAAAATCCCTGCCAGGGGCTCATCCACGGGCCCTGCTGCACCAGCCATTGCATCTCCCAGGGGTAGAGAACTATCCCTGGGCACAGACTTGGACCATTCTGAGATTCTGGGATTACTCGAGGTGGCAAGGGACCTCATTTATCTGAGCCAGGCTCAAAGCCCTTCTCAGGACCACGCTGATAAAGCCAACAGACTTTCTGTTAATGGTCACTGATAAAGGATTTTGGTGAGGGTTTTGTGCTCAGTCTCAGAGGAAAGTCAGTTTTGCTTTGTCTATCAATCCTACCCCTGTGAAAACAGTTGTCAGTTCTGCAGCCTCTTTCTCCAAGGACAGGGGATGTTTTTACAAAATCTGAGCTCTTTGGGGGCAGCATCACACAGACAGGGAAACTGAGGCATGGGGACATTAATACAGTTGTGTAAAAGCCCTTTTTTCATCTTTACTCTCACATCTGCTGCTGGGTGAGCCAGGAGCCAGCACTCACTGCCTGGTTCTTGTAGATTCTTTCTGATTCAAGCCTGGTTCTTGCAGATGTAACACCAGAGAAGGCCTTGGATGTGTTTGTTTAGTGGGAATGTTTGTCCTCAGCAAAAGCTTCACTCCAGTTATGCAGCAGAGGCTGGTTCCCTGCTGCAGCTCCCTGGAAGTGTTGCTGGGGTGGTGTTTGCTCTGCCGTGTTTGATACCAGGAGGAAGAACAGCACCTTGTCAACTCCTTTCTGTACTGCAATGTTCACTTTGGGTTCCAGCCCAGGTGCCAGGATCAGATTCAGCCTTTTTGTCCAAGAGATAGGAGTGATGGCAACCCCTGAATCCTTCCAGGACCTTTCTCTTGCACCAGTTAAAACCTCAGTGTTCCTTCGTAAGGAAATCCAAAGCCCCTGGGAACTTCCACTGGTGTAAACTGGGTTTTCCTGTTCAAATATCTCGATTGAGATTGACAAAGAAAATATCTCAGTGTAATCCTGCCGGGCTGTTTTCCTTGGAATGCCACGGGCAGGCTTGTTCACAAAATCTCTGCTTGTGCTATAGGCGTGGGCAGAAACAACCCTGTCCCTGGAGCCACAGGGGCTGGGCTCGGTGCACAAGGAAAACACGGATCCGTGCCATCCCAGCAGGGTGGCAGCCCTCAGCCCCACTGCCAGGCTCAGGAGAGCAGCTGGGATGTGGGTCAGGAGCCAGCAGAGTGCTGCACGAGGGCACTGAGTGTGTCCTGGGGCAGGCAAATGCAAACCTGGGCCAGTCACGAGATTTAAACCTGGTATTTAAGAGGGATTCAAGGCACTGTGGCTCCCAGCTCCTGTGAATGGGCATGGGATTTGTGTGACTTCAGGCTCCTTGGAAATCTCACCCTCAGGACCCGTCCATCCCAGTCAGAACCATTTGTCTGGCCCAGAGGCAGAGATCAGACTCCCGGTGCTGTATCAGGAGCTTGCATGTGCTTCTTGGGGAACAGACAGGTTCCTGTGAGCCCTGGACCACCTCCCCCCTCTCCTCTCACCTCTGGGCTCCCTGTGATGCAGCCTTGACCCAGCCCAAGTAACCTGCTCTGGGCCCAAACCCTGAGTTTGTGCTCTGGATGCTGTGGACACTCAGAGCCTGCGCTCGGATTTAACCCAAACCCAGCTCTGGGCTCAAACCCTGAACTCAGATTTAACCCAAACCTGGCTCAGGGCACAAATAGACTCGAGCCCTTGGAAAAGCCAAGCCACATCTGGTGTAGGATTCAGCTGCAGGACGGTGTTGGGCTTGTGTTTGACCCTCGATAGGGTGCCCAGACCCTCACTGCACACTGCAGATGTCAGAGATGGACCATTCCTTCCATTTCCTTTCAGCTGAGCCCTCCCGTGGCTGAGCATTCCCTCAAGAGGCGCTGAGGTGCCCCAGGCTCCTGTCGCAGGGAGCAGCGCTCGCTCCTGGAGATGCTGCCGGGATCCTTTCATGCTGTTGTTTTTCCTCAGTCTGGGATAAGTCATCTTGGGCTGGAGGAGCTTGTTTTGTTCTCTGCGGATGGAAACAAAACAGCCCCCGATGGCCGCTTCCTGATGGGCTTCCTGCGATTGTGCAGGGAATGGTGGCAGGGAACAAAACAGGATACGGCAGCGGGGTTGTGAATGTAACGGGGACAATGGTATCAAAGTGGAATAAAAATAATGAATGGGCACTGCTGGAGCCATGAGTCACAACCTGAAATATTTGTGTCTCCCCAAGCTGCCACCTCCCAGCTCTCGAATTCCTGGGAGAACGCTCTTTTTGCACTTTCCAGTGCTCTGGCAGTAGGAACCCAAAGAGAAAGGACAAGGTTTTGTGGTTTGCACCTATTCCCTCAGGCTCCTTGCTGTCCTTTCCAAGGCAGCCTGGGAGCAGGCCCAGAGATGGGACAGATCTTCTCTGGTGACAAACCCCCAGTACTTCTGGGTTTCTCCATTTGTTATTTTCCTTCCCAGGGCAAATAATTTCTATTGAAAAGCTTCAATTTATCTCTGTGTGTTGGAAATAAAACCCAGCAGGATTGTCAGTCTCAGTTTGTGACACAAATGAAAACACCCCCCAGAAGCTCTGCTTTGAGGGAAAAGGTGACACCACTGCAACAGCAGATGCAGCTCGGAATGAGCTCAGCCTTCCTGACACAGAGTGCTGGGTCAGTCTGCAGAGTCCTGATGGAATATTTGCCACTGGGAAGAGCCTCTGGCAGCACATCAAGGCGAGGGGCCGGGCACTGGGTGCTCCAGGACAGAGCTGAGGTCAGCACAGCATTTCTGCATTTCTGCTCCAGGATAGTTGGGGTTTGTCAGCAAGCCAGGCTCTGAAACCATCTTGCAGTTTCCCTCCCTGTTCCTTCAGCAGAGAAGACCATAAAAATGCTACAATAATATTTACTGAAGGGTGCATGTTCGCAGTTAGGCCCATGTGTCTCTGTTTACAAACACATCTGCTCGGAGCAAGGCAATTGTTTTAAAAGCATGAGGGGAAAAAGAAATTAAATTAAATCAAAAAGAAGGTGAGCTAGAGCTGGGTGGATTTGGGAGCTCAGCCCTGGAAAGCTGTGACCCAACAGTGTCAGTCTCAGGGAGAAGGGGATACAGCTTTGGAGGAGAAAAGCTGAGGGCAGAGAGGAGTGGCGATACAAGCACAGGAAAGCGGCTGTGGGGAGTGTTAATACCTGGCAAAGGCCGATTGATTTTCTGGGAACATGGCACGGCTTGGAAAAGGTCCTGTGGGATCATACAGTCCTTAGCCTGAGCAGGCCAGGCTGGGTCATCCATGCAGGCAAATCCTTTCATGATCGGTGTCACTTCAGGCTCTTGGGAAAATCTCCACCTCAGGACTTGTCCATCCCAGGCAGAGCCATTTCCTGGCTTTTATCAGATCCCAGATTCCCAGTGATTCAGTGTAATTAACTGCCAGGATAAGAAACCTGGCCCAAGCCGTGCCAAAGGCAAAGCTTCCAGCACCTGGAACAGGTTTCACATTCTACCCTCATCCTGAATCCTCTCACGTGTCCTGGCTGGCAGAACCGGGCAGGGAACAGAAGCCAGGGAATTCTCTGGGAATGGCAGCCAGGAGCTGCGGTTTGTCCCAATGGACACCCACCTCACCCCAGTGTCAGTCCCAGCAGGGTGGGAAGCACTGGGGAAGGCAGGAGCGCTCAGGGAATTCCCTGTCCACAGCCCGCGGATGGGATGAGCCAGCTGGGGACTGACAGGGCTGTTCCCTGCTCCAGGCACTGCTGCTGCTGCTGCTCGTGCTCTGAAGGAAGAGCTGCAGCATGCTCCAGGATTTCTGGATGTGTGTGATGGGATGGACCCTCCAGCCTCAGCTTTCACCACATTTACCTTCCAGAGGTCAAGGGGCCACAGAGGTAATTTGGGCAGGTTCTTTTTTAATTCCACCTCTGTTCCTGGGCCTGTGCTGAGACCTCACAGAGGCTTCTCCTGGGGATTTCCCACAGCTCCAGACCTGGTTTAAGCCTCCTTATCAATATCCTTAATGCAGCAACTCGCTGGGAAGGAGAAACTGTCACCTGATTATTCCCAGTTGGCTGGAAACAAACCCAAATAGGCCCTGAAACCATTAATGTGAAGTCTAGACTGAGGAAAAAAAAGTAATCGGTCCAGATCCTATGAAAGTGTGCCTGAAGTAAAGTGCTTTTCTGAGAAGTGAAGTACAGAAGAATGGTTCATATTTTTCAAGGCTGCTTTTGGGGATCTTGAGATGAAAATAACAGAGCACTGATTTTAGCAGCCTTCTTTTACCTGCTTGATGTGAAATTTGATGGGAATAGTGAACTTTTTTTTTTTCCTTATGAGGAGTTTTGCTAAATAATTTTGCCCCAATTTTGAGCTGTCTAATTTCAGTGTGGTTTTGGTGTTTTTCAGTGTTTTTGCTGTTTCTGCTACTCTGACTCCTGCTTTGTTTCCCCCTAACACAAGATACCACGTTGTGGTTTCCCGTGTATTTGAATTGTGAAGGAATTATGGTGTATTCCGAGGCTGCCAGGCTACCCTTGGATGGAGTAGCCTGGATGGAAAGGGGAGGAAAGGGAAGGAAAGGCAGCCTGGGCTGAGTGGGTGGCTCTTTGTCCGGGTCACTGTCCTGCTCTGTGGCTCTGAGCAAGTCTCCAGTGCAGACTGGGGCAAAAACCTGCAGTGTGGGATGCCCTAAAATAATGAAATGAACCCCCTCCTTTATGCCCACAGAAATCCTCAGCTCTGCAGAGACTTGGGCACAGTGTTAAAGGTTTGCTGCCTTCTTCACCCTGAGTGCTGCTGCAGCAGGGAAAGGGGCTTGGAGCACCCTGGGACAGTGGAAGGTGTCCCTGCCCTTGGCAGGAGGAGGAATGGGATGAGCTTTAAGGTCCCTTCCAACCCAAACCATTCCATGGTTCCCTGACAGCAGCCTGCATCTCCTCCCATCCCTCCTCCTGGGGCAGGGATTCCAGCAGTTGGGGTGTCCCAGCCCCAGCAGCCCAGCTGGGAAATGCTGTGAACAGCACGTTGTGGGACACTGGGCAGTGCTGCAAGTGGGTAAAAGGGGGAAGAACAATGCACTTGGAAGTGACAGCTCTCATCCTGCTGGAGTCACCGGGGGGAATGAAGGATCTCCAGCTGCAGCCCGGAAAAGCTCCTAAGCAGGACTTAAATGGATTGGGAAAGGCACAAGATTGGATTGTGGTCGTTGGCACTCAAATGTTCGTGATTACAATTTCCCAGGGGGAGTTCTGGCAAGTCCCTGCCCCAATCACATCCTGTAAGGAAGGTGGAGCAGCAGGAGTAAACCTCAGGAAAAGTGGTCTGGAAAAGCTGCAGAGGGAATCCTTGGTTTGATTAGGTGCAAGGAAAGAGTGGGTATATGAGAGTGTATCCAAAGGCTTCCTGTCCGTGTCCCAGTGGCAGCATGCTGGGGCTCGGTGCCCCACAGTGTGCACAGGACAGGGAAGAGGAAGAAGGCAGAGAGAGGGGAATGCTCCCTAAAGGCTGTGCCAAAGGTCGAGGGCAGGGATGAGAACAACACTCTGTCCTCCGGCCTCCAATCCAGTGCCTGGTCCATCCTAATGTGCTGCCCCAAGATCAGCACAGACCCTGCTCCTGTTTGAATTTCTTATTTGACTCATTCTCTTGCAAGCCTGATGTTATCTCTGTGCTCGTAGGAGATGCTGGCAGCAGAAGTGCTGAATGGTAACACTGCAGTGCCAAAGTCATCTCTACTCCAGGGTTGCTCCTCGGTGCAAACCCTGGGCTGTGTGTGGGGCTGCTGGATCTCAGATTTTGGTGATTTGAATTGTTAGGTCTGGGATCTTCAGGGCTATGTTGGCAACATTCTTTACAAAACTATTTGGGGAGTTATTTTCTCTCAGGACCCGGAGTGGTGAAATTTTGGGGAGGGGGGGAAAAAGGAAAGAAAACAGCCACCCGTCTAGAGGCGGAGTCATCTCTCCATGGCGCAATGGTTCAGGTACTCGGCGCTCTCTTCTCTTCTAAGTCAGCCTTTGTGGAGGAGGATGAAGCTTTGATCTTTAGCAACGCCTTTTAAATGTGGTTATGGCCAGAAAAGTGAATGTAGAGAGCTCAAAGCTGATGTTCAGTGAAATCTCATTGCACACATACGGAACAACCCCAGTTATTGGGGACACCTGGGGTGACAGCACTGCTCACCTCACCAGCCCTTGTTCCCCTGGCCTTTCACCTTTCTCGAATGCCCTGTTCCATTCATTAACCGAGTGAAACCTTTGCTGAAGGGTGTGTGTCATCTCCCTTTCACAGCAAGGGATCAGGAAAACTTGCTTGAAGCCCCGGTAGCTTGTCAGTTCCCCCAGAATCCCAGACTGGCTGTTCCTGCCCTCAGGGCCAAAGCCAACCTGTGCCCTCCCACTGTGTCCCACTCCCACCTGGGACCTGGCTCCAGATGGCTCATCCAAGTACAGGCAGACCTGCAAATTCACCCTCTCACAGCTGGAAACTGCTGTATAAATAAGAGCCACACCACAGATTCCTGCCTGAGGGATGCAGGAGTGGGTGCCAGCTCCTCGGGGGCCTCGCCTGTGGCAGTCACTGGTGGGCTGCCCTGGGGCGGCTGGGGCCGGGGCTGCCCGGGGAGCTGGACATGCTGCCAGCTGCCATGGACGGCACTGGTCACATTTATGCCAGGAATGTGATTAAAACCTGGAAAAACTGAGGCCAGCCTATTCCCAGAGGCACTATTAGGTAACAAATATGCCAGAGCAGCACACACAGCCCCTGTCTCAGCCCCGGGCTGGCCGGCCCAAGGCCACAGGCTGAGGCAGCAGCGTGGGGGGACCCTGGCGGGCTGTGCCCTGTCTGGGCAGGCTATGTTGGCACCTGGGACACCTCAGAGTGTTTTCCCAGTCTCCCAACACTGAGTAGCTCTCGATTCCAGGGGAGAGAAGCTCGGTATTTCATGGAGGTGCTGCTCTCTGCCTCAGCCAAACCCCTCCTGAACAGGCTGGGCCCCCAAAGCTGGGCCTGGCCAGCACTGCCCTGGGGAGCCGAGCCCCACAGTGAGCACAGGGAAGGTTGTACACGTTCCCTGCAGCCTGAAGCCGAGCCATGGCCCCTTCCAGGAGAGGCAGCCCGAGTCCCAGGCAGCCCTGACATTGTCCAGGGGGTGCCCAGGCCGCACAGGCTGCCTGCTGCCTGCCCCCATGTTTTTTCTCTCAGCTGGATGTGGGCACAGGGCTGAGGCGGTGGCAGGGGGCTGGCTCAGCGCCACCCGCCTTCCCTTGCATGTCAGCAGCGCTGCTTGTGCTGAGCTCTTGGAGCTGAGCAGGTGTCACCAGCCCTATCTCTCCTCATCTGCTGGGGTGGCTCAGCTCCCCTGGGGCTGAGCCTTTGTGCTGCCACCAACTCGGGTTTAGCTCAAACCACGCCTGGCCCAGGAGCTGCCACGAGCAGCTGGAGCATTTGGATTTCTTCTCCTGTTTTCAGGACTGAAACTGTTCAAGCAGCACAAGGCAGAGCTCGGTGCCAGTGCCCCAGTGAGGTTCTCGCTGTCCCAGTTAACACCAGTTGCACGCAGGCAGGTCTGAGCGGCCACTTTGTCTTTCAAGGAAGATCCTTATCCGAGGAAGCTCTCTGTCACACACTCTGTGTCACAGAGCAGGATGTACTTGCTTGTGTGTGTGAAGAGCTGCACTTGGTGCAGCCCCAGCCATTGATCCTGTGGAGTGTTGTTGGGTTTGGGGTTTTTTGGGACAGCCAGAGAGATCCCTGCTTTCCAATTTCTTTACCACCAGAACCTTTCTTCAGAAGAAAAATGGCTTTAGGCAGAAAAAGCAGCCTGAAATTAAGAGTGCCTGACTAAGCTTGAATTCAGAAGGACCCTCCAACCCCTGCCTAAATCCTGATGAAGTTCCAGTAAAAATCTTGTGAGCAACCTCTCACACTGATTTTGTGGGATAACTGTCATTATAGTTTTTTTCCCAGATGTTGTATCCCTTAAAACCCTCCAATTTTGTGTATGTTTTTAGACTGTAGATCTCCAAATCCAAACATTCAGAATCTTTATCTGATGAATCTGTAGTCACATTTTCCTTGTCTCTGCCCAGCTGAGACTGTGTCTAGAGGGTCCTAAGCCAGTCCAGCAGCCCGGTGTGGGGTTCACCCAGCACCTCAGGTAGGGAACCTGACACTTTTTATACTGGGAAGAAGCAGAAGCCTGCAGAAAACGCATCATTTGGGAACCCCTGCCTGGCATCCTGACCTCAGTGAATCAGAGGAGCAGCAAATCCTGATCTCTGATGGGAAGAATGAACCATCTCTTGCTCTTGTACCTTCCTGCACAGGCAATATTTGCAGCCTGGAGATAATCCCAGCCCTCTGAGGGGTTTCTCACACAATCCACTCCCTCCCTTACTCTAAGCTGAAAAAGGGAGGGGTATTTTTGAAAGGTTCTGAATCCACCAAGGAAAAGCTGCTGGAAAGGTTGAACACAGCGTGAGCTCCTTTCACCAACCACCACTGGGTAGTGTGGGGTAAACCCCTCCCTTTTGTTGTTTGAGGGCTGTGACCAGAGTGAGAGGCGGATCACGAATTGCAGCAAATGCTGGAGCTTCAGCAGGACTGATGCAGATGTTCGAGGGTTCCTCTGAGTTCAGGCTTAGTCAGGCCCACTCCAATTCCAGGCCACTTCGGCTTATTTGGGTTTGTGATGGGGACTGAGATCAGAGACAGAAAAAAGCTGATTTTTGTGAGTGCACAGCACTGGCCTGACTCTCTCTAAGTGGGTTAACTTCAGGCTGAGGGGGATTTTCGTGTTGACCAGCAGACTCTGAGTTATTGACGTTTTTTGTGATGGTATCACGAGCCTGGTGGTGTCTGATTTGTGCTTAGATTCTCGTGTCACTGCAGGAGCTGCCCTTCTCTAAGCTTTCTGAATTTCTGTTTCCCTCCCTGCTTATAGAAGAATTTACAAAACAAACCTCCAAAACAGCTACCGGGGGGGTGGGGGGCGACGGGGTGCAGAGCAATAATTTATTATTTTTAAGAGCTCCTGGTTCAGGCTGTGCCCTGTGAATGTTGAGCACGGGGGTTAGCACACACCAGCTGTGTGTGTTCAGTGACCCTCTGCTGCCCGCACACCACTGCTGGGTGGCTTTTGAGTGCTCAGTGCCCAGAGGAGGTGAGTCTGGAGCTTTGTTTTGGAGTCCGCTCCATCAGCTCACATTAAAGTGGGGGCTGCTTTCAGTGCGGGAGGTTCCTCCTTCAGTTTCTGCCCTGCCACTCATAAAGGCAGCTGTGTTGTGTGTGGTTAACGAGCTCCTCCAGAGCAGGCAGCCCTTGCCAGATGCACTTTGAGTCAGGCAGGGCTGTGCCAAAGCCATCAGGAGCCCGGCACTCTTCGCTTGGGAAACCCGAGCACATCCACGCGAGGAAATCGATAGTCAGAACTTTTTGTCAACATTTGGAGTTTCAGCAAGGAGGGGGAAAAGATTAAAAATAAAAAAAAGGATAACAATTTCCTGTTTTTAAGCATTTCTAGAAATGCACAGTTGGGTAACACACCAGCCCTTCAACTTCCCACAAAATAAACAAAAAGTGTAAAGTAATGCATTTTTTCCCCCGCCACGAACACCCATAACTCTGACCTGCTCTGGCTGCTTCTCCTTCAGCAGCAACCTCAAAACACAAACAGCACACAAACCCTCCCGAAGGAGACGCAGAGACTTTCACTGCCACTCCAGAGGTGTTCCCACTACAAACCAGTTGGAGCAGCAGGTGGGCAGGGGACTCGCTGGGACTGGGGGCGAAGCTGCCCTCATGAGGTGCCACAGCCCCCGTGAGGTGCCACAGCCCCAGCAGCTCCTGCACTGTTTGCAGAGGTCCAGTGAACCTGAACGCTGCTCCCACCCGAAGCCAGCAGCCAGCAAAGCAGAGCACAGCAAGCCCTGGTTTGCATAGGGGCTCCTGGACCCCAGGGGCTCTGGTTCCCCTGGCAGGTGGCAGTGGCAGCCAGCGCGGGGCAGCTGCGGGGCCCTGCAGGTGCTCCCCGGCTCGGAGGGAGGAGCAGAGGGCAGTTCCTGCTTTAGCCACGGCTCTGAGCGCTGGTTCTGTCTCTCCCCAGGAGGCTCTGTCGGTGGTGAGCGACGACCAGTCCCTGTTTGACCCCACGTACGGCGCGGCCGCGCAGCTCCCCAAGGACATGACGGCCTCCGGCAGCCCCGACTTCGGGCAGCCCCACAAGATCAACCCCCTGCCCCCCCAGCAGGAGTGGATCAACCAGCCCGTGAGGGTCAGCGTCAAACGGGAGTATGACCACATGAACGGATCCAGGTAAGGAAAGAGCCTTGCCACACTTGCAGGGTCTTAATCACGGAATATCCAGGTTGGAAAGGACCCACAGGGATCATCAAACCCAACTCCTGAATCCAAACCCTGCGTCCAAACAAAGGCAAAGCACACGCTGTCCGTTCATGCTCTTATCCTGCACACCGACAAACCTCTCTGTGTCCCACCGCGTCCCAGTCTCCTGTAATTCCTTCTTCAGTGGCTCGTTTTGAACAGCCTGAGCACCCTGTTCTGCAGGGTGTGTCCCTCCCAGTTTCCATGAACACTCCACAGACTGGGCGCGAGGCTGCCAGGGCAGAGCTCACGCTGCAAACGCTGCTGTAAATCCCATATTTCACCCCTTAGTTCAGCACCCCGTGGATGTGCCGTGGTTCCAGGGGCTCACAGAGGGGCTCACACAGCAATAATTGGAGTTTCAGCCAGGGAAGCACTGAAAACTGCACTGCTGGGCTGCCAGGGCTTCACTAGAGGACACTTCTTATTTGTACCAGGGCATAAGCAAACCCCTGGAACTGGAGAGGTTTTTGATGGAGAAGGAGGAGACTGAGGTGCTTTATGGGACCAAAGGCCTGTGCCCACCCCTCTGTGTGGGTAGAGGTGACACTGGTGACAAAGGGAATTCAGGAGCAGTTGGAGAAGGGGTGTGAACCCCCACACGGTGAGTGGGGCTGGTGTAACCTGCCCAGCTCCCGGCCAAAGGACAGCTCAGGCCCTGTCATTTGTACCTAGAGGTGAATCATTTCCCTGTTCAATGGGAAATTGATTGGCTTGAAAACATTTTTTCATCCCAGCACAGCTTGCCCCTTTTAAAAACATTACTGCAAGTCCAAAGCCTGGAAACAAATTTCACCTTCTTGAACATAATCTTTAGGTGTAAAAATGTCTCTTTTTTTTCGATTTTCAATATATATTTATAATATAGATACACTTCTGGTTTTTAGCAAAAGCTTTTAGAGCTCACATTAATTTTAAACGTGATTTGAATTTCAAAGTCACAAACCCCTCCAGCATTTGTAGTGTTTAAACAGTGAAACCCTCAAGGGTTTTTCTGCTTTAGGGTGAGTTTAGCAGCACATTTTCCTGGTTTCTGAGAACACAGCAGAGCACAGAGCTGGAAAGAGAAAGCAGCCTTGCGCTTTCAGCCCTCTGCAGAGGGATGCTGGTGTTAAAGACATCAAACAGCAGCGTGTTGTTTTTATCTCGTGAGTGTACAGTGGATGCTGATTCTACCCTCAGATAAAGGTCTTTGTGGCAGTTGCTCTCTTGTGGGGATCATTTGCAGGCTGAACTCGATCTCACCCTGATTGTACCTCAGGAGCACTTCTCGACTTCATGAAAACCATGAGGGTGTTTGCACTGTGTTCCCAATCCCAGAACTGGGGCTGAAACATGGGAAAATGAGTTATTTCCTGAAAAAACACGACACAGATAAAAGGATGGATCTTGGAAGTACCAGAGGTTTTGATAGTCATGGGGGCTACCTTTGGCTACCAAGATTTTCTAAGGAAAAGGAGGGAGGAACCTTTGCAGCATTGCCGGGCTGCCCAAATCAAGGATGGGGCTTGGAGCAACCTGGGAGAGTGGAAGGTGGGATGGGATGGGATGGGATGGGATGAGCTTTAAGGTCTCTCCCAACCCAAACCATCCTGGCCTTCTGTGGCCGCTGCGGCTGCTCGCACCCACAGTTCCAGACCCACACACACAGAGGGGTTCCTCCCTTCACCCTCCTCTGTCCCAGGGAAATCTGGCAGGGGAAGGAGCCCTCCACACCCTCTGAGCTGCCATAAACCACACATCTCTCTGTGCTGCAGGTCCTGTGAGCACAGGCTCTGTGTCACTCGCAGTGTGTCTGTGCTTGTACACCCAAACTGTCCGGGTGTTCCGTGTGCTCTGCAATGAAACGTCCTGGGCTGTCCTTCCCTGGTGATCCCTGCGTGCCCATTTCCTCCTCTGCTCAGAAAAAAGGGAAATAGCTCTGCCTGGACAAACTGATTCACAAACAGCTGTAGGAGCCCAGGAGCCATGGGAAGGGCCCTTAGGAGTGGGTTGGTTCTGGGCGAACAGGAAATGCCTCTTTGCAGACTTGCTCAAGACTCCGAGGTTCTTGGACACAAAATGCGTGATCAGTGCCCCTAGAGAGAGGTAACCCCTGTCAGGAGAGAGGAGAAGGCTGCTGTGAATGTCAGGACGATGGCCTACCAGAGCTCCCACCCTGCCTCTGGAGAAGTCCTTAGCACAGGAGCTGCAGAGCATCTGGGACAGGAGGTTCCCCTGACTCCTCCATCCCCTCCTGCTTTCCCTGCATGTTCATCCCAGTCCATGGGGATGGACTGGGCCACTCCAACCACTCATTCCCCAGCCCATCAGCTGCCCGGCCAATCCCAGTCCTAATCCCAATGCCAGTCCCAGTCCCAGTCCCAGTCCCAGTCCCAGTCCCACTTAACTCCCACTGCAGGCTGAACACCCCCCAGTGCCCCCCTACCTCTGTCCCTGCCTCTCTCCTGTCCCTCAAGCATCCTCTCCCCGTGTTCCAGCTGCCCCTTGAGCAGGATCAGCCTTTGTTGTGCTGTCACCGGGGGGTGTCTCTGCTGGGGGGTTTGTGTGCTCTGGCAGGGACACAGCTCAGGGACCTGGGCACAGCAGGGACAGTGCCCGGCTTTTCTCCTTTCTCTCAGAGAGCAGGAGCAGGGCTGAGGGTGTGATGAGCTGGTTTGGTCCTCAGCAGAGTGGGAGAAGGGTCTTTGAAGGATCTCTAAACAACATGGAAAGCCCGCCCAGCTTCCTACCCCATGTCAGGATTCCCTGGTTTACCCTCAAACTGGACAGAATTTCCCAGATAAGTGCACCCTAAGTGTGCATAGGGGATGTTCAGGCAGGGATCACTGTTTTAGGGGAGAAGATGGGAATTCTGCATTATTGCAAGATGGAATTCTGCATTATTGCAAGATTCAGCTGTAGAAAGTTCATTAATTTCCACTGTTATCAAACCTTGAGGAAGGTTTTGGCCTCAGAATCTGCCCTTGCCCTCACAGACAGCACCTTGCTCAGAGCAAAACTCATTTAAAATTGTATTTGAAAACCAAACCAAAGTAAACAAAAAAATCTTTCACATTTGAAATCCCACTGAATAAAGGAGGAGCATTATTTAGAGGAGAGCTGGGTGAAGTTTAACCCAATTTACAGGCAATGTTAATAATAGAGCTTTCCTTGTAGTTTACGTAAATTCCAGATGAACCAAGCAACAGAAATCCCAAATCCTGGCTGTATATGTTGAGCTCCCCCAGATCTGCATTTGCAGCTAAACTCAGTGAGCGACTTTTCAAAAACTGTTACAAAATATGTCTGATCTTCAAATGTGAAAGAACGTTCTCCTGATGTGGGCAAACATCCCTGGGCAATCCCAGCTGTGGCACGGATTTTGTCCAGCTGAAACAGTGAGGTCAGTGCTTTGGAAATGCTTTGGAGCCATTCTGCAGAGACATCCCAGCGCAGCTGTGGCTGTCCCTGGATCCCTGGCAGTGCCCAAGGCCAGGCTGGACATTGGGGCTGGGAGCACCCTGGGACAGTGGAAGGTGTCCCTGCCCATGGCAGGGGTGGCACTGGATGGGCTTTAAGGGCTCTTCCAGTCCAAACCACTCCAGGATTCTGGGATTTGATGTTTCTCTTGCATCAGAACATGAAAGCGAGACCAAGGTTTGGGGATTCCCAAAGGTGTTTGTGCCCCAGGGACTGTGTCAGACCAAGCCAAAGGACTTTGTGTGGTAACTGCAGGGACGAACTCCCCCTGGAGCACCGTGTGAGCCCTCTAGTGGGATTTGCCAGGTCCTTCTGCCCGAGCATCTCCCTCCTGCTGGCCTTTACCTGTCCGGGATGAACAACCTGAACTTTTCCATCCTTCTGGCAGTTCTGCAGCCTCTTTCAGCGGGAGTTTCCCTCCTCCCGAGGCATTCCTGAGAGCAGGGTTGAAGCGCAGGCAGATCCGGGTTTGGAGGAGCTGACTCTGTTCCCTCTTGCTTCTTCCCACAAGCAGAATCCCAGTGTCTGTCTTTCCTTCCTTCACCCAGCAACAACAAATTAAAATGGGGCTTTACACCAAAGAGTGGCAAATTTATAAAGAAGGGAGGGGTGGAAGAAAGGAGGAATGAAAGGATAGGAAAAGGGGGATAGAAAGGAGGAAATATCCCCCTGAGCCAGGTTCAGAAATTCCTGAAGTCCCTTATTTTGCTCTTTCACACAGAAGCCAAAGGTGATTCCTAGACAGAGCCCTGGGACAGGGATTGTTTTATTCCCACACCTCTGGAGCCCAGGCTGGAGCTGTACTGGATTTACTGGTCAGTGCCAGGCCAGCTGCTTGTCCATTTTGGCCAGTCTAGGAAAAACATTCCCAAACACCAAACTCTTGGCATCCTCAGAGAAAGCTGCTGGAGCGAGGAGCCTCTGGACAGTGGGAATGAGTTCTGCTTCGTGTTCCTTGGGCTCTGCCACGGCCTCACGGGCTGTGCTCCAGGGAGTTTGTGAAATCAGCCTGGATCCATTTACCTGCGTGCATCCTGCCAGAGCCTGGCAAACCCAGCGTGGAGAGCCACCGGAATGCCAGGGGTCTCTGGGAAAAGCCAGGGATCGATCTGGGATCTGAAACCCCCTTGCACAAGCCTCTCAAACAATGAGGGAGTATTTCTATAAATCCCAGCCTGCCTGTGGCTGAGGCACGAGCCGAGGAAGGAGCGATATGCCATGAACACACCATCCATGGCTCACAGCTCCCTGCTCCCTCTGACACAGCTGCTGTTCCCCAGGCTGAGTCCTTCCTTGTGTGGCCACAGCTACACCCCCCTCCTGCTGGGATAAATCCCTCACCTGGAGCTGGGGGAAGGGCAGGGCTGACTCAGACTGGCAGAACTCCCTCAATTCCCAGGCTGGGTTTGGTAGGAAATGCTGGGTTCCAGAGGACACAGAGTCAAGGATCTTTTCGCTCTTCTGCTGCCACTGAAGATTCTGTGGTGTTTTCTCAGGCACAGCTCAGTCTCTGCCCAGTTAAGTCTGGGTGATGCTATTCCCAGTTATGTGTGTCCAGCAGGGTCAGCTCTGGATGCAGCCATCCTGAAAACTTCCCCAGAGGGAAGGAAGGAGGCTCTGCAGCCACATGGACACAGCCCTGCCGGGTACCTGGAGCACATTCTGTGTCTGGCAGGATTAATGGGATGGCTCCTCTGCCCACAGTGCCTGGCAGGGGCACCTCAGGCTCTCAAAGTTCTCTTCAGCCCTTTCTGCCAGATGTTTCTGGTACTTGGCTGTCCGGGTTTGGCTGCTGAGGCACAGAGCAAGGGATGGGCAGGGTCTGAACTGCCAGAGCAGAGGCCGTGATGTGAAAAATCATCACAGAAACACCGAGGGGACCTCACAGCCCCGGGGTTATTGTGGTTACCTCACCTTGAGGGTCATGTGGGTGTGTGCAATGTGAGCAGGGAGCACAGCCAGCCAAGGGCTCTGCTCTGTCCATGTTCTCCTTCCATGCCAGCAGAAGGCAGGGAGAGGCTCTTTAGAAAGTGTTGTCATCCAAGAGTCTGGAGATCACAGAATCCCTGAGAGGTTTGGGCTGAAAGGAACCTTAGAGGTCATCCAAATCCAATTCCCTGCCATGGGCAGGGACACCTTCCACTGTCCCAGGCTGCTCCAAGCCCCAGTGTCCAACCAGACCTTGGACACTGCCAGGGATCCAGGGGCAGCCCCAGCTGCTCTGGGCACCCTGTGCCAGGGCCTGCCCACCCTCCCAGGGAACAATTCCTTCCCAATCTCCCATCCAGCCCTGCCCTCTGGCACTGGGAAGCCATTCCCTGGGTCCTGTCCCTCCATGCCTTGTTCCCAGTCCCTCTGCAGCTCTCCTGGAGCCCCTTTAGGCCCTGCAAGGGGCTCTGAGGTGTCCCTGGAGCCTTCTCCTCTCCAGGTGAGCACCCCCAGCTCTCCCAGCCTGGCTCCAGAGCAGAGGGGCTCCAGCCCTGGGAGCATCTCCATGGTCTCCTCTGGACTTGCTCCAGCAGCTCCACATCCTTCCTGTACAGGGACCCAGAGCTGGACCAAGCACTGCAGGTGGGGTCGGTGCTGGAACAGTTCCCCACAGAGCTGTATGAGTGGAATATACGGAACAATTGGATCAGAAGTAGTGCCTGTCCCATCTGCAGGGGGTGTTTTCCAGGGAAATTTAACTCCAGAGCAGTGGGGGGGAGAGAGGACCCTGGTCCCCAGGCAGGGCAGGAGAGGAGGTCGGTCACTCACCAGGGGCAGTGAGCACTGAGCACTGAGCACAGCAGCCTGAGCCCCTGGAGCACGGTGTCACACCCTGGAGCACAATGTGACACCCTGGAGCACAGAGACACACCCCTGAGCACGGTGTCACAGCTGGATCACGGTGTCACACCCAGAGCAGTGTCATACACTGATCACAGTGTCACACTCTGATCACGGTGTCACACCTGGATCACAGTGTCACACCTGGATCACAATGTCACATGGATCACGGTGTCACACCCTGATCACGGTGTCACACCTGGATCGTGGTGTCACACCCCAATCACAGTGTCACACCCCAATCACAGTGTCACACCCGGAGCACTGTCACACCCCGATCACGGTGTCACAGCTGGATCACGGTGTCACAGCCCGATCACAGTGTCACACCCCAATCACAGTGTCACACCCCAATCACAGTGTCACACCTGTCACAGTGTCACACCTGGATCATGGTGTCACACCCAATCACGGTGTCACACCTGGATCACAGTGTCACACCCAGAGCACAATGTCACACCCAGAGCAGTGTCATACACTGGTCACAGTGTCACACTCCAATCACAGTGTCATACCTGGATCATGGTGTCAGACCCGGATCACGGTGTCACACCTGGATCACGGTGTCACACCCCAATCACGGTGTCACACCCCAATCATGGTGTCACAGCTGGATCACAGTGTCACACCCCAATCACAGTGTCACACATGGATCACAGTGTCACACCTGGATCACAGTGTCACACCCCAATCACAGTGTCACAGCCCGATCACAGTGTCACACCTGGATCATGGTGTCACACCCAATCACGGTGTCACACCTGGATCACGGTGTCACACCCAGAGCATGGTGTCACACCCAGAGCAGTGTCATACACTGGTCACAGTGTCACACTCCGATCACAGTGTCACACCTGGATCATGGTGTCAGACCCGGATCACGGTGTCACACCTGGATCACGGTGTCACAGCCCAATCACGGTGTCACACCCGGATCACAGTGTCACACCCAGATCACAGTGTCACACCCCAATCACGGTGTCACAGCTGGATCACAGTGTCACATCCCAATTACAGTGTCACACCCCAATCACAGTGTCACACCCGGATCACGGTGTCACACCCGGAGCACTGTCACACCCCGATCACGGTGTCACACCCCAATCACGGTGTCACACCCGGATCACGGTGTCACACCCGTCACAGTGTCACACCTGGATCATGGTGTCACACGCAATCACAGTGTCACACCTGGATCACAGTGTCACACCCAGAGCACGGTGTCACACCCAGAGCAGTGTCATACACTGGTCACAGTGTCACACTCCAATCACGGTGTCACACCTGGATCACGGTGTCACAGCCCAATCACAGTGTCACACCCGGATCACAGTGTCACACCCAGATCACGGTGTCACACCTGTATCACGGTGTCACACCCCAATCACGGTGTCACCGCTCGATCACAGTGTCACATCCCAATCACGGTGTCACACCCCGATCACAGTGTCACACCCAGATCACGGTGTCACGCCTGGATCACGGTGTCCCACCCCAATCACGGTGTCACCGCTCGATCACAGTGTCACATCCCAATCACGGTGTCACACCCCAATCACAGTGTCACAGCTGGATCACGGTGTCACAGCTGGATCACGGTGTCACACCCCAATCACGGTGTCACAG
>NW_024581330.1:0-20206 GCF_017639235.1 Corvus kubaryi
CCTCAGATCTGTAGCAAAAAAGTAACCTGGGCCTCATTCAGGATACATTTAATGCACCACAACCTTCTTTGATTTGTGGAGCCCTAAATATTGTGCAGTGAAAGTGCAGAAATCCCCCATCTGTGCCTTTGCTGCGGCGCACACATGGACCTGCTTTTCTGCACAGGCCAGGAGCCCCCTGCACCATCCCCTGAGCAGAGCTGCACCGTTCCCATCTGCCCCCAAACTCCTGGAGCCCCTGGAGCTGCTCCTGTCCCCCGTTGCACTGAGCTGCTCCCCCCAGGCTGTGGTTTGAGGATGAGGAACTGCGACACTGTGAGCTCGGCTCAGTCACGTTGGAGGCTGCAGCCAAAGGAGGAACTCGGCCACATCCCAGGTCACTGCCCCGGGCCTGGGCCTGCCCTCGGACTGCTCTGCAGCAGCTCTGCTCCTGCCCTGCTGCCCTGCTGCTGCGGGAATCATGGAACTGGTGGGGCTGGGAGAAACTGGATCCAGGGGCAGGATCTGCTCCTGGGCTCCTTCCCTGCGCCGTTCCAGGACCAGCAGCACTCTGCAGGTCCCCATGTCCCCTCTGACAATGCCTTGCACTGAGATCCCTCTTTCTGTGCCGTGCACTGAGATCAGTGCTCCTGTCCTGCCCAAAGGATTAGCTGAGATTCCTTGCAAATTTTCCTGCAAAACCGTGGGTCCCAAGAAGTGCCAGCCCCCCACACTGAGAGATTTGCTGCAGGAAGGGTGAGACCCCCTTGCCTGGCTTCTCACAGGTGAAGGGCAGCATGAGAGGATGTGGCTTGAGGTGCTGCAATGTTTTTGGTGTGCTGAGCTCTATATTTAACCTGTGCTGCAGGGTGGGTCTGGCTCCGAAGGCACAGTGAAGCAAACCCGGGCACATCCTGAGCAAAGCAATTTGACAGCAATCGTGGCCTCAGCTCTGCTCTCCCACGGAGGCATTGATTTATCTCAGAGCTCTGCATTTGTGTTGGGGAAAGTATGGCAGAAAGATGCACATCAGTGACTGGAGAGCAAGAAAAACACAGGGAAAGGTTCTTTCATCATCTGCAGCAAGAACACGGGGCGGGCCCAGATGAAATCTGAGTTCCGGTGCGAGGACAGGCGCTTCCCACCCCAAACTCAGAAATATTCCTGACCTGGGAGAGGACAAGTGCTAGATTTGGGACAGGGCTGTGCACTCCAGATGATTTTCTTTTTTAGCAATTTAAATTTGACAAGTGACTGTTTTTTTAAGCCTATGCAAAACTATTCCACAGACTAATTGTTTTAATTGAGCTGGAGCCTTTCACTGCAGAGAGGCAGGTGCAGGGGTTGGGTCCAGCCTGCTTTGCAAACCTCTCCCTTTCCCTGAAATCTCCAGTACTTGGTTTGTATTTTGCTCTTCATCTTTTTATCAGAAAGGGTTTTGGTGACTCTCTGGCTGCTGGTTTTACCTCCCTGGAGTAATTTAACTGCACGCCTGCCCTGCTGCAGGGGAAGGGATAAATCCACTGGAGCCTTGAGCTGTCCCAAGGGCTCAGGGCCATGCTGGGGAAACAGGGCATGGCCAGGCAATAAATGTGGTTGGGATGGTCCTTGTGGATGTGGATCCCTTGTGGGCACTGTGTGCGAGTGTGAATTGTCCTCAAGCTGTCAGCCCAAACAGGGAATTCCATGGATACAAACATAAAACACAGGATCAGCTCAGGACTTGAAGTCATCATCCCCCACCACGCACTGACTGACATCCCATGTGACAGTGCTGAGCCAGTGCACCAGGCCTAGAACACATTTTTATTTATTCACAAAGGGTTATTTATCTTGCAGAGAATCAGATCACCTGCTGAGGAGGTTGGTGGCGATTTTTGCTGCATTCTCTGAATAATCTGTTTAATACGTGGCAGGAGTGGAACTGGCTGGCTGGGAAAGTGCTCCCTGGAGCAATGCTCAAAGAGTTTTGTGGAGGAAGAAGTGCAGGAAATCTGAGTTATTTCCACATTCTGCTCGTATTCTGTGAACAGCCCTGGCAGATGGTGATGGGAGCCAGTGAAACTCCTGACTCTTGTGTTTGCACTAATTTTAAATAGTCGCCAACATTTTTATTGTGCCTCTAGACATTCAAATCCCATCTTCTTTGGGTTAACACCCCACTCTGATTGACTTGCATTGTGTTTGGGGGACTTGGCTTTTATTGTCTCACAGTAAATCAGAAAAGGGCCCATCTCACCATCAGCGAGATGCTCATGCACGGCCTTCCTCACAATAACAAATGGTGTGGTTTCAGGCTGCTTTAATTGTTTCAGTTCCACTTTATGCGTGGAGAATAATTAAAGTAAATACACTTGCCAGAGCCTGCCTGTTCATGAAAAAGCACATTTTGTTTAGCTGTTTCCTTCATTCCATGAAAACAGATTTACCCTGATGCTGTGGCCATCGGAGAGCCCCTCAGTGAGGATTTTGCATTACTCAAGCGGAGGACAGCCGTGTCCCTGAATGGGGGGAGGACTCGTGTGTTGGCGTTGCCATAGCGAAGGGTGGGGCTGCGTTTTGGAGCAATCGCTGCCGTTTGTGAGCGGGAGGCGTCCGCTCTCGCTCTCGAACTTGGCCATCGGGATCTCACACTAAGAAAACGTTTCCTTTTTGAGCAATTTTAGTGTCTGTTTGGCTCTTTTTAACGGCCCCGGCTTTGGCCCCTGAGGGATGGCCTTTCCTGCTAAAGGGCATTGACTCCTCATCTCCACACTGGAAAAATATTAAATAAATCACAAAGACTTGAGGGACGACTTTCCTTGGTGCTGTCCCTCAAAAGCAATTTGGAACAAACCCACCTGGAATTTCCAGGGCATGAGCAGTGATATTCCCTCCTCCCCTGACCCCCATTCGAAGGTATTTATATTGCATAATAACTTTCTAACGTGGAACAGCAAAAACCATTTAGGAAGGTTTTCTGATGGGGATATTTTGATGTTGCTGCTTCATTTTCCCTTCGAGATCCACGTGCAAAGGGACATCTCCTGCCTTAGCACGAACTTCCAGCCTCGGTGTCCTGCTGGGTGCTGCCAGCTCAGAGTGCTCAGTGCTGACTCCCACTTGCCAGCAAGCACTGGGAAAGCCTTTTCCGAGCCTGCAGTGTATTTTCTCCTGCTCAGAACAGGATGATTGCTCTGAGGTAAACCTTTACCCGACAAAACAATGCAATTGCTTGGATTTGAAGCCCTTGGAGCTTTGCTCTAAGTCTTTAAGGAGGTGCTGAGAGCCTGGTGTATTTGCTTTACCTTCACAGGATGTGGTCACTTGAAGGAGTAGCAATGCATGTCCTGAGGATTTCATGCCTTTATTTTAGTTATTGATTTCAGTTCTGGGGTATTCCTTCCATGGGATGGGGGAGGGAACAGCTGCCGTCCCTGCTGGCAGCATCTCTGTGGGGAGTTCTGTGGGGTGCAGGATGCTGTTCCTTGCAGTGTCACCGTCAGGAGCAGCAGGGGGGAGGCTGCACCTCGGGGTGAGCTCTTAGATGACACGGAGAGGTGCGATGTGCTGGGGGAAGGGCATTTTGAGCAAGGTTTGCAGGAAGCAGAGTTTATTTCCTTCAGGGCTCTCCTTCCTGGACTCACAGGAGGTTTTTCCTCTTGAGTTCAGCTCCCATCTGCTCTGAGGGGTCAGGTCTAGAACACGTCAATGTACATCCTCAGCACAGAGCATCTCCCAGTCTTTTGTTCCCCACAAGCCATCAGAGGCTGAGGTTCCTTTACAGCTCCTCATCAGCTGCCCTTGAAAAACAAAAACCTCTCCTTGTGCCTGAGTTCACCTGAGCCCTTACAGAGACCCTGTGTCCCACCTCAGCACAAACACACACCAGCAGGAGAGGCAAAGGAGCCAAGGGAGCCTTAACCTCAGGGTTTCAGATATTCGTGGGTTTGCCGAACCCCTAAAGCTGCAGAAGCCTGGTGTGCATGGATGTGCACCCAGAAAAAGCAGCTCTAACACATCAAGTTTAGTTCAACAGCTTGATTTGGAACCAATTTCCACCAGAAATGGGAAATTCTCTTCACATCCCTCACCTGGCCTGGACAGCAGGTCTGCTCCCCTGCCCGTGCCTCTCCTGTGCTCTGGTGCACACCTGAACACACGTGCCCTATGCACATGAAGCTCTGGCTCCTAAAAAGAGCTGCCTGGGGGCCATCACACAACCCTGGGTGAGGCCCAAAGACACTTCTGAGCCAACAAACACTTTCAGACAAGGCTGTGGCTGCACTTTTATAGCTGGGCTTGAAATACAGACAAAAATACCAGCCCCAAATGTGGGTTTCTGCCTCTGTTGGGAATCATTTGTCTGAGGTGGACTCAAGTCTTGGGTGCCTTTATCACCCTAAAAATTGTATGAACAGCACCGTGTGTGACAGGACAGTGCCTGATCTGCTCTGCTGAGTCGCAGGTATCAAAGCCTTCAAGATGTTGATGCATTTTCTGCTTGTTTTCTTCCTTCCTCTCATTACCAGGCCACATAATTACTGATGTGTATCTCCCCACCAGTAACACCCACCTGGACTTACCACAAACGGTGCCCTCCTCCTCCTCCTCCTCCTCCTCCTCCTCCTCCTCCTCCTCCGGCAAAATTTGGGAATACCACCCTGACCAGGAGAAGGGGAAATAGAGGAGGAAGGTTCAATCACACAGGGCTTGTGCAAAATCCCAGCCACTGCTTCTCTTCAGGATGCTGTACAGAAAATACCCTTCCTGTGTAGCCAGCATTCTTTCTTTTCCTGATTTTTCACCAAAATCCAGTAAGAAACACAGCTCAGGAGAGGAAGTACCATGGAGAAGCCTCCTCCTTTATTTGCATTTATCTTGTCCTTGTTCTTACAGCATAGACCAACCCAGGACTCCACTAGGGCTGTGAAGGCGTCAGAAACAATTAAAATAAATTAGAAAGCCTTAAGCCCAGCCTGCCAAAGCTGCACACCCAGGAACTGAACGTTACCATCCTTGTCAATCATCCAGAGGCAGTGAAAAATAACCCAGCGGGCAGCAGAGCCTCTCATTACTCATCTGCTGATTCCTCATTCAGCAAAAAACTGCCCTTCTTAATACTGCTGGTTTTGATCTGAGGGGAAGAGATAAATCAGCAAGAATACAGTTTTTTAAGTTGGTTGATGAGTGAAAGAAAGAAACTGGAGTAAGGTATGGTGGGGTCAGGGGAAGGTGTGGTGAGCTCAGGAAACCGACTTCTGTATGATGAGAAAATGCTTATTTGAATGGCTTTTTATAGCAGCCTTTCTTCAAAAAAAAGAAGATAAGGAAAAGATTAGGAGAGGTTAAAATACTCTTTTTACAGCTAAGTGCAGAATTTGGCTCTCTGGTTTCTTCTGAGTATCTCTTCTTGTTGTTCCAAGCTTGATTGACTTATAACTGCATCTGAACCAACCTCACATCAGTTCCTTTTTATCAGCCAGAGTGAGACTTCCTGTGCTCCACAGTCTGGTTTCCTGATGTGTTTCCTTTTTCCTTTCAACAGAACAAAGGAAACTGTAACTCCTCTGCTGCTCCTGTTCCCAATCTCCTTGGGACTCCACACACTCTCCCCATCCAACCTTTGCCTTGTATTTTCTCTGCCCGCAGTTCCAGTGCCCTCTTCATCTCTGCCAGCTGCACACGGGCAAGACCTTGGTGCAGTTGAAAGGAAACCACTGCGAGAGCTGCCACCACCGGCAGCTTTTAGTGGCTAAAATGTAATGAAGCAGAAAGGGAAACTCTTCACCCAAAGGCTCAGTGTGCTGCTGGAGATGTGGGATTTTTAATGTCCTGCCCAAGCAAAGATCGGGGGTTGAGGTCTCAGTGATTTGCTCAGGCTGGTGTTGTGAACTTTGATACCTGAGCCCGGGAATTTGTGTCCTGAAATGTGTGGGCCACTGGTGGAAATGCTCCCCAAAAAGGTTGCACAGGCACAGTCACTGCCCTGGCACACGCTGGAACTGGCAGCCCTGCATGTTACAATATATTTTAATTTGGATTATTTTCAAACCACTGCACTCAAGGGCAATTACCTTCTTCTCGCACTGGCTTTCCCTCAGCTGTGAGGGGCTGCAGTTCTCCCTCAGTCCTGCCATCCACACAAGAAACAGCCTGTGGATTCGAAATCCAAATTCTGCCCTGCAGGGAGGATCCTTTTCCTTGGGAAAGTCCTTTTCCCCGGCTGTTCTGCTGAGATGCTCCATCCCTTTATAACCCCACAGCTCAGAGCTGAGGCCTTTTCTTCAGAAAAATCCCAAGTTCTTGTTCATTTGACTGACAAGAATCCCTTGTTTTCCTGTTCAGACAGAGGAACACGAGCTCAGAGCAGGACTCAGTAGATGCCCATAAAAATCCTTCAAACACAACTGAAATCCACTGGAGAAGTGTGGAGCTGATGTGAGTGCAGAGCTCAGAGCAAGGCTGGGCCTGATTCTGAGGAATAGACACTGGATATCTGCAAATTCCCACTGAAATCAGTGTGAAGAGTTCATGCTTAGATTTTATCTGTTCATCCAAACCCCAGAGCTCAGCAGGAGTAGGAAGGAGAAGGGAAATTGGGCTGTGCAGCCCCCTGGCCACCCGAGTGTGGGGGCAAAGGGAATTTGCCAGCTCAGCCTGCCCAGAGCAGGCAGCTGAAACCCAAGGTTCCTTTATTCAAACCATCAGGAATGGCAGAATGGGGAATAGGATGGGAGATTCTGGGCTTGGCTGTTTCCTGAACATGGCTGTGTGTCTGTGGGGTGGGAGGGTGGCCAGAGCAAGGCACTGGTTACACCAGGCTGAGGCAGCAGAGGATTCCTGCACCGCATCCAGGGACAAGCAGGCAGAGTTTCCAGGGAACCCTGCTCACCCAAGACTAAGGAAGCAGCAGGATCTGCATTACTGTAATCCAGGAAAAGAATGAACATCATTCCCCCCTACAGAACTGCCTTTCTGCAGGTTTCTGTGCACTGCTTTGAGGTGTTCTCGTGCACCTTTGCAGTCAAATATGTCATTTTTAATCAAATCACTTTGGATTGCCCAACAAAAGGCATCAGAAAATTATATCCCTGCTGTAAAATCCTGGGGAAGATCAAGGAAGTTTCGCCTTTTCTGCTGTGTTCTCTTTATGGAATAATTTCTATCCAGTATAACTCAATTTCCATAAAAACTCCATTGATTTAATCCCTATTAAACTCCGAGAATTTGTCTGTGAGGGTTGTGTTGCAGCTCTGACTCCTGATTAGAACCAGAAGCCGTGGCTCTATGATTAATTCCTGTATTTTGGGAGCTGTCCCCAGAGGCTGCCATCAAGGAAAACCCTGGCACGTAGATGGAACAAGAGCCCCAAATCCAAGCAGGCAAAGGGAAAAGGCAAAACAGCCGGGAGATGAAATGCAGGAAGCGTCTGCTCACTCAGCAAGGCACCAGCAGAGAGGCAAAGGTTCTGTTCACAAGTTCCTGGTGTCAGAATTGCCCTGAGACTGGTGGATTTTAAACACCTCCCATGGTTTTACCACTGAAAAATCACCAGAGGCAGAAAGGATTGATACAGTATGAGCTGAAAGGGGACAGATCCCTTCAGCATTGATCCCAAAAGCCTGAGAGCTGCTTTGAGCAGCTGCTGTGGGTGTCTCTGAGGCCACTGAGGATCCAGACCAGTCTGGGCAGCCAGAGGTCCTTCAGGGCCACTTTGCTGCAGCAGGGACAATTTTTGTGTTGGTGACACTCCCAACCGAAAGCAGAATTCACATGACACAAGATGTAACAGCCTTCCTTAATTAGCTCTAATATGCCCATGTATATCTTTCCACCACACAAATATTTATATTTTGCTGATATTTCTAAACTCATCCATCTGACTTTGTTAGAACCAATCAGGCTTTAAAACAAGCACTCGCTGGAGTGATTTGTTAGGCCAGGACTCTCATCCTGCAAATATTACCAAAATTGTCTTTAACAGCTCCAGTGACAGGGGAAGGAACGAGCCCAGGAGAGGGACAAAGAGCACTGAGTGTCTGATGAGGGTCTGGGGTGCTTTGAATTGCACACATTTCTCCTGAATCCAATTTCCTGCCAGACGAGTGTGTGTAAGGTTAATGTGTGCCACGTTGTACCCCAGCGATGGTGAATTCCCTGGGATACTCGGATCGTGCTGGAAATCCGGGATGTCTCCAGGACCCGATGGGAGAGATGCGATGGCTTGGGCCCAGCTCCAGCTCCTGCCCTGCCTCTGTGCACAGCCTGGGCTGCAGAAAGGGCAGCAGGAGCATGGGCAGGTCCAGAAGGAAAAGTGTCCTTACCCACCCAGGAACTGGACAGAGAAGACGCAGGACAGGACTTTGCTGCGGCCTTTCCTCTGTGCTGCCCTTGGCAATGAGATCCTCTGGAGTGGGGCAGAGTGTGGGAGGCTGTGTAAAACCCTTACTCAATATGTAGATACAATCGTTTTTGTGGCAGGAAAAGTGTGAACCCACTTTTAACTCCAAACCCAAACTCGTTCCTACCAGGGCAACATTTTCTGTCTGTCAGCGTTAAATTTGGCTCTCCCCTTTGCTGGTTTCCACAGGGCATCCCAAACCCAGCTTCACAAAGGAATCCTTTCCCTTCACAGCAGCCCCAGAGCAGCAGGCAAAGGTTTTAACAGAGGGACAGAGTTCATCCCTTTCAGAAAGGGAAAGCAATGCCCTGAAGTTCAAGCTCGCTTGCGATAAATCCTCGGGACTCTTGCACCACGGCATCCGAGAGCAGACGTGTTCTCATCCTCACAGGACACAGGCTGGTCAGGAATGGTTGGAATAAACTTGCAGTTTGCTCCCTGCTCCTCAGTTTTGGTGTTCTCCTATGTCATCTGTGCTGCAGGAAGGATGTAATTATGGTTGGTCGTTAGTGTGAGGAATTATCTGTGCTGCAGCAGTACCTAGAGACCAGTGTGCTCTGTGCTTGTGTAACAGGAGAGTCTTCCTCGAAATTCCTGAGCAGTGAAGAAAAGTTAAGGCACTTAATTTGAACTCCAGAGTGGGAGCAGTTCTTAGGCTCCACTGTGCTGTCAGACAGGACCACGTGCTGTCATTCCTTTCCCAAATTCTCCAAGGTTTCCGTAAAGGATGGATTTTCTTTCCACCCCCCCTGCTCCCCATTGAACAGGACTTCTGTAACTTCTTCCTTCTGAGGTTTGAACGCTTTCTTCTGACTGGGGGCTGGCATTTGCTCACGACTGATTCACGCCTTTCTCATGCAGCACTTTCCCTTCCCTGGACTTCTGTCCCCAGTGCATTTCCAGACCACTGCTGTACCTCCCTCCTGGTTTTGCTGGGATAAACAAAACCCTTATGATCCATTCTTTCTCCTGGTTGTTCCTTAGCCCTCAGCTGCACCCGATCCCATCTGAATTTGCCTTTTCTCAGCATCCCTGGAGTGGCCCACACTGTTCCCAGGGCTTGGCTGGAAAGACCCTCCTGATGCAATCCCGGGATTGGGATGCTTCGGTTTTTTTAACTTCTGGTGAATCAGAAAAGTCTGTGCTGTTAATTGACTGCAGTCTTTGTGTCAGCAGTGCCCAGCCTGGCTCAGTCACTTGTTGTGCCTCTGTAGGATCTCAGGCACCTCACCTCTCTGTACCTCAGCTTCTCCTCTGTGGCACTCAGCAAACCCTCTGTTCCCTCCCTGCCTGCTCAGGTCTGGTTGCAGTGATGCTCTCCCAAGCTGGGAATGACTTTGGCTCTGTTCAGGAGCAGCAGAGATCTCAGTGCAGGCCCATCCTACAGTGCCATGACATGGACAGAGAGATCAGTGATGTTCCCATCACTGTCCTTCATCAGTGTCCCACAGCCTTCTGCCTGTCCTGGGAGATGGGCGCAGTTCCCAACCTTTGGGGTCTTGCCCGTATTTGCAATGTGGCTTTGGAGAATCCAGGAACGTTTTCCCATGAACCAAAGGCCATTCCAGAGGAGGAGGCAGGGTGTGAAGCCGCACAGGTCTTCCAGGGGTTTGCAGCAAGGTCCCTGGAGGAGGAGGAGGCAGCAGAGTCCGTGTGTGCCTGTGGAGCTGCTCCGTGGATCCAGAGGCAGAGCACAGCCAGAGTTCCAGCAGGGTCTAAATACCAGATGGCTTCTTGCATAAGCCAGACTTGATGTGTTTAAAACCCAGCAGCCAGCACAGGCTCAGGACCCTGCTCTGATTCTCTCTTTCTTCATCCATTTCTTGCCCTTTGCAGCACAAGGTTCTGTCGTTTCAAAACTAACAGCTGCAGGCTTCCAAAAATAAAAGAGAATTCATTAATTAACATAACCCTAAGCCACAGAAACCCCACCTTGTGAGCAGCCCTTTGCTCACCACGTGCAGCTCTGTGCCAGGCTGGGGGAGCTCAGGTGGCCGGGCAAACCTTTGGGGAATGTGGGATGTGGAAGGTAGAGGCAGAGAGGGGAAACGTGAATGGAACAGGTCGGGGTGGCAGAGGAGCAGAGAAGGAGCTGGCTGCGGGGGGAAATCCCTCCAAGTCCTACAGACCATTCTCCCAATGCCACCAAGGCCTCTCCTCACCCACGTCATGACCTCAGTTGTTTTCAGGTCCCGAGGGCTCCGCTCTGGCTGAGCTGAGCCTCCACGAGGTGTGTGCTGCTTTCACAGCCTCTCCTACCACACAAGAACCACTCTGTGGTCCCTCACGTTTCCATCAGTGCTTCGTGTCCTCCTCAGGCTCCTCTCACCCTGCCTGGGTGTTTGGGGTACCTGCAAGGGCAGCAGGGTCTGATCCAGGTGCTGTGGGCACTGCAGGCTTGGTGCACACAGGGCAATTCCCTGAGTAAACAAAGGGCCCTGGAGTGCCATCAACTCCAGGGGATTGAAGGAGGGTGGTTGTGCCCTCCCCCTGTACAAACAGCAGGGTAAAGTGGTGGAGTTGGGCAAACAGCTGAAAACTGTCTCAGTCTCAGGCAATGCTAATTTTGTGTATCACAGAGCCACTGCATGGGGTGGGTGGGAGGCATCTTAAAAACCACCTTGTTCCACCCTCTGCCGTGGGCAGGGACACCTTCCACGAGACCAGGCTGCTCCAAGCCTGGCCTTGGACACTTCCAGGGATGGGGCAGCCATAGCTGCTCTGGGCACCCTGTGCCAAGGTCTCAAAACACAAATCCAGGACACTTGATGTTCCTTCCTGGCTCTGTCAGTGGCTTTTTGTGCAGCCTTGAGAAGGCAATGAACTCTCAGGCCTGGTCATTCATTTTCATCTCCTGCCTGCTCATTCCTTGAGCTGTTTGGAACAGGAGCCATCCCCCGGGGTGTATTTGCACAGGGGCAACTTGAGGGTTGCTCATCCTGAGTTGGGGGGTGGGAATTTCCCCAGGAATTGCGTCCAAGAGCTGCCCTTGGATATTCACCCTCTGTTATGACTTAGTTACAGGGTTATGGAGATGAGGATAATTCTAGAAGAGAACATGTTCAGAAACCTGACATTATCTGTGACAAAGTTTTCTTAGCATATGAGATCCTAATCAGACATCTATTATTTAGTGACAAGATAATGAGGAGAGATCTCTCAGCTGGTATCTGCTCTGCTCAGCAGATAACCATCAGCTCACATGGCCCTCTTTAAAAACTCTCAACTTTGTGTTGAATCAAACCGTGCAAGTGGAGTCTCCTTGGCTTTATTCCTCCTCCTCACCCAGAAACCCGGAGCAAATCATTAGAGGTTTCTGTGCCTTGATTTTCCTAATTGTAAAATAATAACAGCAAATGCTCTTCTGAGGTAAAGCTGAGAAGTGACAAATCTCCACAAAGAGTTTCGTAAGCCCTGGATAAAGAACGTGCAGGTGCCTGAAATGTCAGCAGAAAATCTCTCTGAAATCCAGTTCAAAGCAGCTGGATGCAAGAATTGCGGCTTTTGAAACCAGGAAAGGAAAGAACTATTTATAGGGCATGAAGTGCTCTGGTGCTTGTGAAACACAGCGAGAAGCAGCCTGTGCTCTGCAGCCCTACCACCCAAACCCGTGCAGTAACAGGAACCTCGTGGGACACCTTGTGCAGTCCCAGCCCTCCAGCCCGAGCAGGGAGGGTGGGAGCGTATTCAGAATCCCGTGGGATGGAGGCAGCACTGCCTGCTGAGCCCTGCCCCTCCCAGGACACTTCTTCTCTTTCCAGCCCTGACAATCAGAGATACAAAGGCCACGTCAGCCATGGGCCGCTTTTCCTGGGCAGAGAGGTGTGTGAGGAGTCTGGGGAGCACAGAAAACCCGTGCTCTGATGATGCGGTGACCAGAACCCGAGAGCAGCAGAGCAGCGCAGCTCCCTTTGCCGTGCCCGTGGCTCTCTCAGCATTGTTATTGTTTGATTTTGGGCTGCTGGGACAGGTGCAGATCTGCTTCCAGATCACACTCGGCTACGTGGCAGGCAAATTTTCCCGAGAGGCTGCAATAACAAGAAACAGCTCTTGTCTCTCAATGCTCCATAGAACCGGGGGCTCTTCTGCAGCACCTGACGGGGCCTTTCCCCCTCTGCTGCACCTTTGTGTCTGCCCGGACAGTCATTTAGCAAGTGCCATTTGTGGCGAGCTGATTCTTAAAAGACAAAGGGGTGAAAAAAATGCAGCTGAAATGAGTTTTGCTTTCTGAGCAAGCTCAGAGCCTTGGTTGGCTGCGGGGGCGGTGCAGGAGTGGAAACCCTGAGTGCAGGGGTGAGAGGCTGGTGCTTCATCGTCTGGAGAGAAAGGATGCACGGGCTAAACAAAAAGATGCAGAAGGCAAATGAAAAGGTGCTGAAGTTATATAAAAAGGTGCACAAGCTAAACAGAAAGATGCAGATCCTAAATAAAAAGATGCAGGTCATAAATAAAAAGATGCACAAGGTACATGGAAAGATGCCCAAGTCGTATAAAAAGATGCCCAGGGTAAATAAAAAGGTGAGCCAGGGAGGCAACCTGAAGCATAGAGGAGCTGGTCCCCTGATGAGGTCATTCACCTGCTTGTCTGGACATAAAGCAGTGTGCTTTAGGAAAGTGCTCATTATCTCACAAGGTCAAGGACATTTGTTAGTGCAGGGGCTGAGAAAGGTGCCATGAAGTCCAGCTTTCCTCCCTCTGGTTGAGGCAGGGTGGGATGAATTTCTGGAATATTAGGAAATTCAGGAATATCCTTTGCACATAAACAGCAGGAGCTTCAATTGTTACCTCTGCGAAGGAAATGAGGGCAGCCTGGAGTTTGTATTTTTATATGGACAAAAAATTGCAGATTCAATGAAGCTTCGGCACCCCCCAAAGGCAGGGAGGGCAGCCCTGGGATGAGGCTGGAATGCATTCCCTGCTTGCCAGGAGAGCCCCGAGGAGTGTGAGGAGCTGGTGGGAGCCATCGGCCAGGTGACAGCAGCCACCAAGGCCAGCGCAGTTGGAGTCCCCTGTCACTGAGCTGGGCCCACCATAAACACCCGGAGTGATGGGAGTGCACGAGCCAGAGGCAATGGGACCTGGACACCACATGGCCAGGGAGGCTCTGGGAAATCAGGGAATACGGAAGGGAAGCAATAAAAGGGACAGTGTGGGGCCAATTGACTGCAGAAGGATGGAGAGAGGGACGCTGGGTGACACGGCAGTGCGGCTGCCAGCTCTGGTGGTATTTGGTTGTCATCTGGAAAGCCTGAATTACACTCTGACTGCATATCAACTTTTATTTAATATAATTGAGTTTCTTAAGATTGCAGAGAAGAGCTCAAAATGAGATCCTAAAAAGTTGGACAGACCAGTTATAAATACAATTCCATGTTCAATTAAGATTATGTTCAATGAAAGCATGGGACTGGAAAGCAAAGCCTTTCATGGTTTGCCGTGTGCATCCTGCTAAGGATCATCAGCATCTGTCATGAACAGAAGCGTGAAAACCAGCAGCAGGATGGCTTTGGGGGTCTAATTTTAGTCTGTGAGCGATGAACTGGAGAGGGAGGCTCGGGTAGAACCTGTGGGGTCAGGGCTGGGCGAGGATGACTTTAAACAGGAGATCTGAGCAGGATCCAAACCAGACACACCTGGGGGTGAATCAGCCCCACTGATTTGTTGGATGGGGAGGGATCCCTGCGGCAGAGCCGGGGCCAGCGCTAGCCCTGCCCCAGCCGCCCACTCCGGGGGGGACGAGAGCTCTCTGACAGGTACGAGCTCATCATTTCCAAATCAACCCCGGCACAGCCCCAGCAGGAGCCTTTTGGGGAGATGAGCTCAGCTCATCTGGCGCTGTTCCGCCCCCCGTCTCTGTTCCCCCTCTCTCACCCAGCCGATAAAGGAGCGGGGCTCGGACCGTGTTTATTAATTCGGGATGACAATGGGACACCTGGAGCAGCACCTGTCAGAACGGGATGCAAATGAGCCCCGGGAGCTGCTCGTGCTCGCTGCCGCCCTAATGAAGCTCTAATAGCACTGATAATGCCTCGCGCGGCATTCACGGGACATCGGCTCAATTGCAGTAATTAATGCGCCCGTCCCGAGCTGCAGCTCCCATTCACGGGCACTTCCTGATGCTTTGCTCTCGATGTTTGTTTTTTAAACACACAAACCCGAGACTTATTATATTTGCAAACAATGGCCTCGTGGAGATGCTCTGATTTACTGCGGAGATAGAGGAGGATGATGTTTGAAAGCCTAAATTAAAGCAGGATTTCCTTCTGTTTTCTCAAAGGAAAGGTTAACATTTGCTAGTAACTGTCACAGGCTGCAAACGGTCTCGGTGTCATATGATGGATTTTTCTGATTGCTTTTAATCAAGGTTTTCAGATATCATGGGGTGTAAACAGAGAAATGAGCTGAGCGCTCATGAGTTGAACAAACCTCAGGAGATGTGACTCAGATAAGGAAAAACTGTTCTGACAATGAAGTAATAGCAGGTTTTTTGCTGCTCGAGTTCCACTTCTTTATCATTATTGTTTTAGTGTTCCCCATTCCGCATCTGTGGCTGAGATAAACTGCTCTGCAGGGATGGATGTGTGCTTGCAAAGGTTGTGTGGGAGGGTGGAGGGCTCTTTACCCCACAGAGATATTGAGTTGCTGCACTATCTACTTCATCTCCCGTATATGGGCTTTTTTTGCCTCTTCAGGGAAATTTAGATGATGGGAATGAATTAGAAAAAGTCTCTTTTCATGTTCAAATCAGAGAGAGATGGCAAAGGTGAGGCTGGGGATGTGGGGATTATCTGTCCTTGAAAATTATCACTTTTTGCTGGATGCCTCCCCTCGAGAAAGGGATAAATGGGGAGGTGCTTCAATACCCCATTTGAAAATAAAGGACAGAGAAACGATTCCCCAAAGAGAATTACAGGGGAGGAGTCGTCTGTGCTGGAGAGTTGGGCTCTGGTAAAAGGCATTTTGTGCCACCAGTTTCTTTGTTAAAGGACCCAAAACGTGAGAAGCACTTCTGGGTAGTTGCAGCAGGGCCTGCATTTCCCAGTGATGCAGGACACTGACGTGTCAGAGGTCATCTGTCTCTCGTGCCATCTCAGGGGCGATTTGCAAACCTGCAGAAACCAAGTTTTGGGCCAACCCTGGTGGTTACCAGGGCTCCTGGGAGGGGGGTGGTGGGGACTCCTGGTGCTCAGCAAAGCTGGAAAAGGCTGAGGGGGATGAGGGAGTCTGGCAGGAGCATACGGGGTGAAGTGCCTGCAAACCTCCAGCTGACACAAGCTGTGTCCTCTCCCACGAAAAGCTTCATCATAATCTGTGCAGAACATCACTTCAGGATAAACACAATCCTGCTATAAATACCCCCGGCCATTTCCTGTTGTTCTTTCTGCAGCTTGCACAGGGTTTGTGTCTGGCTGAGGGTGTGACTGAATCCACACAGCCACACACACGTCCCCCGCTCGGTGCTCGAGTGGAAACAGCTTTTTCTGCCTAAAATCAGGCACTCTGGGGTTTGTGCCACTGAGCCGAGTGTTCATCCTGAATGAACCAGGAATATTCTGTACGGAAAGAATTCAGGGCAGCAAAATGGTAAATTCTCGTGCTGTTGAGATGAGCTGACCTGAATGTCTGTATACACTTAAATTAATTACACTTCATTACCTAATTACACTTTAATATTCACTTCCCATCCCTGGCAGTGTCCCAGGCCAGGCTGGACGGGGCTTGGAGCAGCCTGGGACAGTGGAAGGTGTCTCTGCCCATGGCAGAGGTGGCACTGGATGATTTTTAGGTCTCCCAACTCAAACCATTCAGAGTTTCTAGGCCACAGTTTGTCACATTCATACACATTTCCATCCCAGGTTATTTCAATTCATACCCATTCTTCATTTTGACTGTCAAAGGAAGTCGAGCACAATAAAACCTGAATGGAGAGAAGCAGCAATGCAAACTCTTCGTGGCTTGCTTTATGCCTGATATTTACTGAATTTTGTGTTTCAAATGGATTTGTTATTTTAGTGAAAATGAAAGCAAAAGTCACACTTCCATCTGCTTGTTAATCACACAAATACCTCAGGGAGAAAGGAAACAAACTGAGGGGAGGGCCCTGGATCCTCATGTATGAATTAAGTCTTTAGAGAACCAGACTCAAAGTTCCTGCAACTGCAGAATTTTTAACTCAGCAATTTCATTCAAACCACTAATTTTTTTTTTTTTTAATAGTGTTGGCAACATCCTTTTTGCTAAACAGAATGAACTGAAAGCCTGGGTTATAAATACTTGGCTTAGGCTTTCTACCCAAGTTGAGCTAAAAACTTAGGGTCATACATTAAAGATAACTTGGGCACGTCCAAAGAAGACACGGTGCTGTTTGAGTGCTTAGCAGCTCCTTCCCAAAGTGAAAAGCAAACCCAGATTTGCATTGCCCAGACTTACTAAGTTTGGATCTTTGTGGTTGGCTCTAATCAGAGAGTCAATCCCATCTTTATGAAACTACAGAAATTATAAATTTTTCCTTCAGTTTCTATGAGAAAATGGGAAAGGAATTTCTCAGGAGGTCATGGACAGACTGGGGAAGGAACCAGGGCCCAGCTGATCCCTCTGCTGCTGTCCACAGGAACAGAGAGAAATGCTCAGAAACAGAATACTCTTTAGAAAGATCATTGTAAACCAATTTCCCTGTGACCGCAAAGCAGTGAGGCAGAGTGGGTGTGTGCAATGGAGCTGTTTGGTGTGAGGGGCAAGGAAGGAAATGGGAATTGCAGGCAAGGCTGGGGAGAAAAAGGCCTGATGAACGAAACAGAGACACAACGTTCTGGCCCTGTTCTGGCTGACTGAGACTTCACCTCCATTCTATTTTATATGAACTGACTGAAGGCAGAGAGCAGGATTTGAAAAGCTTTAAATGAAGGATAACATGGATTTGCTTGCCTGATTCAGATTTTCACCTTCGAAGATGCCCCAGAAGAAAACCCCTTGTTTACACATCCCACTGTGGCTCAGCACACCTGAGGCAGTGCCCTGAGAACCCAAATTCTTGTGCTCTCAGCTCAATTTTGCTGCAGTTGTGCTGTGTGACCCCCAGTGAGTGATGTCTCTGGGCCTCCTGTGGCTGTGTGCCACAGAAAAGAGATGAGAAAAGCAGTGTGAAATCTGCCCCTAAAGGTGACCTTTAGTGTGTGAGAGAGAGGCAGGCAATATTTTGACACATTTAACAACACCCACTAACATTTCTCCTTGATGACACGGAAAAAATTGTTTCCCTGGTTGGTCATGAGGTGCCCTGGCCAAACGTGTTCTGTCTGGGGTGGCGTGGACAAGGAGGAGGGGGCAGTAAAACATCTGTAACCATACCAGTGTAGGATATGTAAAATGATCTGGCCATGATCTCCACAGCCGCTGCTCCTCCAAACCTGCATTTATCTGCATAATTAAAATGTGACAAATAGAGGCTCTTGCCCCAAAAGCTGACTCCTGTTTCCAGCCTATTCCTCCCCACATCCCTGGCAGTGTCCAAGGCCAGGCTGGATGGGGCTTGGAGCAGCCTGGGACAGTGGGAGGTGTCCCTGCCCATGGCAGGGGTGGCACTGGATGGGCTTTAAGTTCCCTTCCATCTCAAACCATTCTGTGACTCCAGGATTCTAATTTTGAAGTGCTTTACCCATTTTCCCTCTTCCCCCTATTTTGCAGTAGCTCCATCAGGTGTTTTGTCAGCAAATCCCCAAACAGGCCCCAGGTCTTTTCAAGCTTTGGTCTGCGTGAGAGACTGATTTTCTTACTGCTCACCATATAAACACCACCTGAAGCAATGTCTGGGATCTCTTTGTTGTCCCCATGGAGGAGAAATTCCTTCAGCGCCATCACCTCAGAGCCCCAGGAACAGGCAGGGCAGCTCCCAGGGAGGCGCTGCTGAACTGCTGAGGTCTCACTCTCAGAGGATGCTGATGAGGAGGGTGAGTGTCAGACCTGCCATGAGGCACTCCTGCTCCTTCCCCTGGAGGTTCCTGCGGGACCTTCCCAAACCAGGGCGAACCGGTGCCTTCACAGGAGCCCCACGGAGCTGCCTGAGTGCTGAGAGAAAAGTCAAACCCCCAGAAAACACAACTCAGGCTTGCAAGAGCTGCCCAGGCCAGCCTGTGTCAGGCATCCCAGGAGGATCCACTTTTCCTTTGGTCTCCCTGAGAGCTCCATTGTCCTTCCAGGATAAGAATCTGGTGTACTTTTAGTCACCATGATATCAAAATGCCAAATGTTACTGATTTTGAGGTACCTGTGCAGTCAAATGGCATCAGTCAGAGCCAAAAATGAAATCAATTCTTAAATTATTTCTAAGCATCCAAAGGAACCAGGGCCCAGCTGATCCCTCTGCTGCTGTCCACAGGAACAGAGAGAAATGCTCAAAGCAGAATATTCTTTAAAAAGATCATTGTAAACCAATTTCCCTGTGACTGCAGAGCAGTGAGGCAGAGTGGGTGTGTGTTCTTTAGGTGTTTGTATAAAGTATTTCAAATATAATTAAGAGTCTACAGGCAACAACTGCTTGGATATTGAAAGTTTTCCAGGACAGATGCTGTGTGAGCTGGACTCATTCTTGCATTCACACAAAGCACACAAACACACACAGAGCTGCAGGGAAGGTTGGGGCACACATCACCCCAAAGGCAAAGCTCCCACTGGCTGTGCTGGCCTGGGGAGCCTTGGTTTGGCCCTGTCCCCAAGGGCTGTGACAGAACTCACCGTGTTTGTACCAGGGATGTGCACAGGAGATTCCTGTGAGCTACAGCCTGACCTTTTGCTACGTGGTGCCTTTTCCTCAGAAAGATGCAAACTGATCCAAGCCCTCCTGCTCCCTGGGAAGGCTGGGGTCTGACAGACTGCTGAACGTCCTGCTTGGTGCCTTCTCAAGTTTTTCAAGTTTTCCTTTGAAACTCCACTTTAGCTGGAAACCAATTGCATTATTTTAAGGAAACTGGAAAGGTTAAAACTGCAAAGAAACACTTGGAATATCCAAAACAAGCTCTGGTTAATTTAAGGTGGAATTCTCTGGATAATCGTTTTGACCTTCTGTCCAACACCAGGATTGAAAATTTTCCCCCAGCCTCCAGAATTTTCTCAGGATAAAACAAGGATCTCCCACCACATTCTAGGCTTGTCCATCTCTTACCCCGTGGCCTTGACACCCTTTTTACCCCTCATTTTGCACAGAGAACTTTGGCTAGAGCTGAGCAAAGAGCTTTGCTGCCGAGATGGTAAACGAGAGCCCATTTCCCAAATGTCACTGTAGCACTCAAACCACAGGACCATCTTGTGGGCGCTTCCTGGCCATTTCCTGCTCGCTTGAAAGCGGAGGAAATGAGGTATGCTGAGGTGTGAACTTTATTTGTTTGTATGGGGACAGCACTAAGAGACAGAGACACAGCTCATGACCAAGGTGTCAGGCTCAGAAAGGAGAAAAAAACCCCTAAGAGCCCATTCCCAAGGCATTTCCAAATGAATGTTAAACAGTGCATCTGGATAAACCTGCAGGGACTGCCCGAAACTCTTAGGTAGGGAAAGGCACGGGCTGGGTTTGGGACTTTGCCAAGCTGTGCCTCAATTGATTTTCTTTGGTTTTAAGCCTTTGGTTTCACTAAAATCAGGAATGGGTCTTTGAGGGATGGTTGGTTGTTGGTTTGGTTTGGTCTGGTCTGGTCTGGTTTGGTCTTTTTTGGTCTGGTTTGGTCTGGTTTGGTTTTTTTTAGTCTGGTTTGGTTTGGTCTGGTCTGGTCTGGTCTGGTTTGGTCTGGTTTGGTTTGGTCTCGTTTGGTCTGGTTTGGTCTTTTTTGGTCTGGTTTGGTTTGGTTTGGTCTG
>NW_024581331.1:0-20197 GCF_017639235.1 Corvus kubaryi
CCTCAGATCTGTAGCAAAAAAGTAACCTGGGCCTCATTCAGGATACACTTAATGCACCACAACCTTCTTTGATTTGTGGAGCCCTAAATATTGTGCAGTGAAAGTGCAGAAATCCCCCATCTGTGCCTTTGCTGCGGCGCACACATGGACCTGCTTTTCTGCACAGGCCAGGAGCCCCCTGCACCATCCCCTGAGCAGAGCTGCACCGTTCCCATCTGCCCCCAAACTCCTGGAGCCCCTGGAGCTGCTCCTGTCCCCCGTTGCACTGAGCTGCTCCCCCCAGGCTGTGGTTTGAGGATGAGGAACTGCGACACTGTGAGCTCGGCTCAGTCACGTTGGAGGCTGCAGCCAAAGGAGGAACTCGGCCACATCCCAGGTCACTGCCCCGGGCCTGGGCCTGCCCTCGGACTGCTCTGCAGCAGCTCTGCTCCTGCCCTGCTGCCCTGCTGCTGCGGGAATCATGGAACTGGTGGGGCTGGGAGAAACTGGATCCAGGGGCAGGATCTGCTCCTGGGCTCCTTCCCTGCGCCGTTCCAGGACCAGCAGCACTCTGCAGGTCCCCATGTCCCCTCTGACAATGCCTTGCACTGAGATCCCTCTTTCTGTGCCGTGCACTGAGATCAGTGCTCCTGTCCTGCCCAAAGGATTAGCTGAGATTCCTTGCAAATTTTCCTGCAAAACCGTGGGTCCCAAGAAGTGCCAGCCCCCCACACTGAGAGATTTGCTGCAGGAAGGGTGAGACCCCCTTGCCTGGCTTCTCACAGGTGAAGGGCAGCATGAGAGGATGTGGCTTGAGGTGCTGCAATGTTTTTGGTGTGCTGAGCTCTATATTTAACCTGTGCTGCAGGGTGGGTCTGGCTCCGAAGGCACAGTGAAGCAAACCCGGGCACATCCTGAGCAAAGCAATTTGACAGCAATCGTGGCCTCAGCTCTGCTCTCCCACGGAGGCATTGATTTATCTCAGAGCTCTGCATTTGTGTTGGGGAAAGTATGGCAGAAAGATGCACATCAGTGACTGGAGAGCAAGAAAAACACAGGGAAAGGTTCTTTCATCATCTGCAGCAAGAACACGGGGCGGGCCCAGATGAAATCTGAGTTCCGGTGCGAGGACAGGCGCTTCCCACCCCAAACTCAGAAATATTCCTGACCTGGGAGAGGACAAGTGCTAGATTTGGGACAGGGCTGTGCACTCCAGATGATTTTCTTTTTTAGCAATTTAAATTTGACAAGTGACTGTTTTTTTAAGCCTATGCAAAACTATTCCACAGACTAATTGTTTTAATTGAGCTGGAGCCTTTCACTGCAGAGAGGCAGGTGCAGGGGTTGGGTCCAGCCTGCTTTGCAAACCTCTCCCTTTCCCTGAAATCTCCAGTACTTGGTTTGTATTTTGCTCTTCATCTTTTTATCAGAAAGGGTTTTGGTGACTCTCTGGCTGCTGGTTTTACCTCCCTGGAGTAATTTAACTGCACGCCTGCCCTGCTGCAGGGGAAGGGATAAATCCACTGGAGCCTTGAGCTGTCCCAAGGGCTCAGGGCCATGCTGGGGAAACAGGGCATGGCCAGGCAATAAATGTGGTTGGGATGGTCCTTGTGGATGTGGATCCCTTGTGGGCACTGTGTGCGAGTGTGAATTGTCCTCAAGCTGTCAGCCCAAACAGGGAATTCCATGGATACAAACATAAAACACAGGATCAGCTCAGGACTTGAAGTCATCATCCCCCACCACGCACTGACTGACATCCCATGTGACAGTGCTGAGCCAGTGCACCAGGCCTAGAACACATTTTTATTTATTCACAAAGGGTTATTTATCTTGCAGAGAATCAGATCACCTGCTGAGGAGGTTGGTGGCGATTTTTGCTGCATTCTCTGAATAATCTGTTTAATACGTGGCAGGAGTGGAACTGGCTGGCTGGGAAAGTGCTCCCTGGAGCAATGCTCAAAGAGTTTTGTGGAGGAAGAAGTGCAGGAAATCTGAGTTATTTCCACATTCTGCTCGTATTCTGTGAACAGCCCTGGCAGATGGTGATGGGAGCCAGTGAAACTCCTGACTCTTGTGTTTGCACTAATTTTAAATAGTCGCCAACATTTTTATTGTGCCTCTAGACATTCAAATCCCATCTTCTTTGGGTTAACACCCCACTCTGATTGACTTGCATTGTGTTTGGGGGACTTGGCTTTTATTGTCTCACAGTAAATCAGAAAAGGGCCCATCTCACCATCAGCGAGATGCTCATGCACGGCCTTCCTCACAATAACAAATGGTGTGGTTTCAGGCTGCTTTAATTGTTTCAGTTCCACTTTATGCGTGGAGAATAATTAAAGTAAATACACTTGCCAGAGCCTGCCTGTTCATGAAAAAGCACATTTTGTTTAGCTGTTTCCTTCATTCCATGAAAACAGATTTACCCTGATGCTGTGGCCATCGGAGAGCCCCTCAGTGAGGATTTTGCATTACTCAAGCGGAGGACAGCCGTGTCCCTGAATGGGGGGAGGACTCGTGTGTTGGCGTTGCCATAGCGAAGGGTGGGGCTGCGTTTTGGAGCAATCGCTGCCGTTTGTGAGCGGGAGGCGTCCGCTCTCGCTCTCGAACTTGGCCATCGGGATCTCACACTAAGAAAACGTTTCCTTTTTGAGCAATTTTAGTGTCTGTTTGGCTCTTTTTAACGGCCCCGGCTTTGGCCCCTGAGGGATGGCCTTTCCTGCTAAAGGGCATTGACTCCTCATCTCCACACTGGAAAAATATTAAATAAATCACAAAGACTTGAGGGACGACTTTCCTTGGTGCTGTCCCTCAAAAGCAATTTGGAACAAACCCACCTGGAATTTCCAGGGCATGAGCAGTGATATTCCCTCCTCCCCTGACCCCCATTCGAAGGTATTTATATTGCATAATAACTTTCTAACGTGGAACAGCAAAAACCATTTAGGAAGGTTTTCTGATGGGGATATTTTGATGTTGCTGCTTCATTTTCCCTTCGAGATCCACGTGCAAAGGGACATCTCCTGCCTTAGCACGAACTTCCAGCCTCGGTGTCCTGCTGGGTGCTGCCAGCTCAGAGTGCTCAGTGCTGACTCCCACTTGCCAGCAAGCACTGGGAAAGCCTTTTCCGAGCCTGCAGTGTATTTTCTCCTGCTCAGAACAGGATGATTGCTCTGAGGTAAACCTTTACCCGACAAAACAATGCAATTGCTTGGATTTGAAGCCCTTGGAGCTTTGCTCTAAGTCTTTAAGGAGGTGCTGAGAGCCTGGTGTATTTGCTTTACCTTCACAGGATGTGGTCACTTGAAGGAGTAGCAATGCATGTCCTGAGGATTTCATGCCTTTATTTTAGTTATTGATTTCAGTTCTGGGGTATTCCTTCCATGGGATGGGGGAGGGAACAGCTGCCGTCCCTGCTGGCAGCATCTCTGTGGGGAGTTCTGTGGGGTGCAGGATGCTGTTCCTTGCAGTGTCACCGTCAGGAGCAGCAGGGGGGAGGCTGCACCTCGGGGTGAGCTCTTAGATGACACGGAGAGGTGCGATGTGCTGGGGGAAGGGCATTTTGAGCAAGGTTTGCAGGAAGCAGAGTTTATTTCCTTCAGGGCTCTCCTTCCTGGACTCACAGGAGGTTTTTCCTCTTGAGTTCAGCTCCCATCTGCTCTGAGGGGTCAGGTCTAGAACACGTCAATGTACATCCTCAGCACAGAGCATCTCCCAGTCTTTTGTTCCCCACAAGCCATCAGAGGCTGAGGTTCCTTTACAGCTCCTCATCAGCTGCCCTTGAAAAACAAAAACCTCTCCTTGTGCCTGAGTTCACCTGAGCCCTTACAGAGACCCTGTGTCCCACCTCAGCACAAACACACACCAGCAGGAGAGGCAAAGGAGCCAAGGGAGCCTTAACCTCAGGGTTTCAGATATTCGTGGGTTTGCCGAACCCCTAAAGCTGCAGAAGCCTGGTGTGCATGGATGTGCACCCAGAAAAAGCAGCTCTAACACATCAAGTTTAGTTCAACAGCTTGATTTGGAACCAATTTCCACCAGAAATGGGAAATTCTCTTCACATCCCTCACCTGGCCTGGACAGCAGGTCTGCTCCCCTGCCCGTGCCTCTCCTGTGCTCTGGTGCACACCTGAACACACGTGCCCTATGCACATGAAGCTCTGGCTCCTAAAAAGAGCTGCCTGGGGGCCATCACACAACCCTGGGTGAGGCCCAAAGACACTTCTGAGCCAACAAACACTTTCAGACAAGGCTGTGGCTGCACTTTTATAGCTGGGCTTGAAATACAGACAAAAATACCAGCCCCAAATGTGGGTTTCTGCCTCTGTTGGGAATCATTTGTCTGAGGTGGACTCAAGTCTTGGGTGCCTTTATCACCCTAAAAATTGTATGAACAGCACCGTGTGTGACAGGACAGTGCCTGATCTGCTCTGCTGAGTCGCAGGTATCAAAGCCTTCAAGATGTTGATGCATTTTCTGCTTGTTTTCTTCCTTCCTCTCATTACCAGGCCACATAATTACTGATGTGTATCTCCCCACCAGTAACACCCACCTGGACTTACCACAAACGGTGCCCTCCTCCTCCTCCTCCTCCTCCTCCTCCTCCTCCGGCAAAATTTGGGAATACCACCCTGACCAGGAGAAGGGGAAATAGAGGAGGAAGGTTCAATCACACAGGGCTTGTGCAAAATCCCAGCCACTGCTTCTCTTCAGGATGCTGTACAGAAAATACCCTTCCTGTGTAGCCAGCATTCTTTCTTTTCCTGATTTTTCACCAAAATCCAGTAAGAAACACAGCTCAGGAGAGGAAGTACCATGGAGAAGCCTCCTCCTTTATTTGCATTTATCTTGTCCTTGTTCTTACAGCATAGACCAACCCAGGACTCCACTAGGGCTGTGAAGGCGTCAGAAACAATTAAAATAAATTAGAAAGCCTTAAGCCCAGCCTGCCAAAGCTGCACACCCAGGAACTGAACGTTACCATCCTTGTCAATCATCCAGAGGCAGTGAAAAATAACCCAGCGGGCAGCAGAGCCTCTCATTACTCATCTGCTGATTCCTCATTCAGCAAAAAACTGCCCTTCTTAATACTGCTGGTTTTGATCTGAGGGGAAGAGATAAATCAGCAAGAATACAGTTTTTTAAGTTGGTTGATGAGTGAAAGAAAGAAACTGGAGTAAGGTATGGTGGGGTCAGGGGAAGGTGTGGTGAGCTCAGGAAACCGACTTCTGTATGATGAGAAAATGCTTATTTGAATGGCTTTTTATAGCAGCCTTTCTTCAAAAAAAAGAAGATAAGGAAAAGATTAGGAGAGGTTAAAATACTCTTTTTACAGCTAAGTGCAGAATTTGGCTCTCTGGTTTCTTCTGAGTATCTCTTCTTGTTGTTCCAAGCTTGATTGACTTATAACTGCATCTGAACCAACCTCACATCAGTTCCTTTTTATCAGCCAGAGTGAGACTTCCTGTGCTCCACAGTCTGGTTTCCTGATGTGTTTCCTTTTTCCTTTCAACAGAACAAAGGAAACTGTAACTCCTCTGCTGCTCCTGTTCCCAATCTCCTTGGGACTCCACACACTCTCCCCATCCAACCTTTGCCTTGTATTTTCTCTGCCCGCAGTTCCAGTGCCCTCTTCATCTCTGCCAGCTGCACACGGGCAAGACCTTGGTGCAGTTGAAAGGAAACCACTGCGAGAGCTGCCACCACCGGCAGCTTTTAGTGGCTAAAATGTAATGAAGCAGAAAGGGAAACTCTTCACCCAAAGGCTCAGTGTGCTGCTGGAGATGTGGGATTTTTAATGTCCTGCCCAAGCAAAGATCGGGGGTTGAGGTCTCAGTGATTTGCTCAGGCTGGTGTTGTGAACTTTGATACCTGAGCCCGGGAATTTGTGTCCTGAAATGTGTGGGCCACTGGTGGAAATGCTCCCCAAAAAGGTTGCACAGGCACAGTCACTGCCCTGGCACACGCTGGAACTGGCAGCCCTGCATGTTACAATATATTTTAATTTGGATTATTTTCAAACCACTGCACTCAAGGGCAATTACCTTCTTCTCGCACTGGCTTTCCCTCAGCTGTGAGGGGCTGCAGTTCTCCCTCAGTCCTGCCATCCACACAAGAAACAGCCTGTGGATTCGAAATCCAAATTCTGCCCTGCAGGGAGGATCCTTTTCCTTGGGAAAGTCCTTTTCCCCGGCTGTTCTGCTGAGATGCTCCATCCCTTTATAACCCCACAGCTCAGAGCTGAGGCCTTTTCTTCAGAAAAATCCCAAGTTCTTGTTCATTTGACTGACAAGAATCCCTTGTTTTCCTGTTCAGACAGAGGAACACGAGCTCAGAGCAGGACTCAGTAGATGCCCATAAAAATCCTTCAAACACAACTGAAATCCACTGGAGAAGTGTGGAGCTGATGTGAGTGCAGAGCTCAGAGCAAGGCTGGGCCTGATTCTGAGGAATAGACACTGGATATCTGCAAATTCCCACTGAAATCAGTGTGAAGAGTTCATGCTTAGATTTTATCTGTTCATCCAAACCCCAGAGCTCAGCAGGAGTAGGAAGGAGAAGGGAAATTGGGCTGTGCAGCCCCCTGGCCACCCGAGTGTGGGGGCAAAGGGAATTTGCCAGCTCAGCCTGCCCAGAGCAGGCAGCTGAAACCCAAGGTTCCTTTATTCAAACCATCAGGAATGGCAGAATGGGGAATAGGATGGGAGATTCTGGGCTTGGCTGTTTCCTGAACATGGCTGTGTGTCTGTGGGGTGGGAGGGTGGCCAGAGCAAGGCACTGGTTACACCAGGCTGAGGCAGCAGAGGATTCCTGCACCGCATCCAGGGACAAGCAGGCAGAGTTTCCAGGGAACCCTGCTCACCCAAGACTAAGGAAGCAGCAGGATCTGCATTACTGTAATCCAGGAAAAGAATGAACATCATTCCCCCCTACAGAACTGCCTTTCTGCAGGTTTCTGTGCACTGCTTTGAGGTGTTCTCGTGCACCTTTGCAGTCAAATATGTCATTTTTAATCAAATCACTTTGGATTGCCCAACAAAAGGCATCAGAAAATTATATCCCTGCTGTAAAATCCTGGGGAAGATCAAGGAAGTTTCGCCTTTTCTGCTGTGTTCTCTTTATGGAATAATTTCTATCCAGTATAACTCAATTTCCATAAAAACTCCATTGATTTAATCCCTATTAAACTCCGAGAATTTGTCTGTGAGGGTTGTGTTGCAGCTCTGACTCCTGATTAGAACCAGAAGCCGTGGCTCTATGATTAATTCCTGTATTTTGGGAGCTGTCCCCAGAGGCTGCCATCAAGGAAAACCCTGGCACGTAGATGGAACAAGAGCCCCAAATCCAAGCAGGCAAAGGGAAAAGGCAAAACAGCCGGGAGATGAAATGCAGGAAGCGTCTGCTCACTCAGCAAGGCACCAGCAGAGAGGCAAAGGTTCTGTTCACAAGTTCCTGGTGTCAGAATTGCCCTGAGACTGGTGGATTTTAAACACCTCCCATGGTTTTACCACTGAAAAATCACCAGAGGCAGAAAGGATTGATACAGTATGAGCTGAAAGGGGACAGATCCCTTCAGCATTGATCCCAAAAGCCTGAGAGCTGCTTTGAGCAGCTGCTGTGGGTGTCTCTGAGGCCACTGAGGATCCAGACCAGTCTGGGCAGCCAGAGGTCCTTCAGGGCCACTTTGCTGCAGCAGGGACAATTTTTGTGTTGGTGACACTCCCAACCGAAAGCAGAATTCACATGACACAAGATGTAACAGCCTTCCTTAATTAGCTCTAATATGCCCATGTATATCTTTCCACCACACAAATATTTATATTTTGCTGATATTTCTAAACTCATCCATCTGACTTTGTTAGAACCAATCAGGCTTTAAAACAAGCACTCGCTGGAGTGATTTGTTAGGCCAGGACTCTCATCCTGCAAATATTACCAAAATTGTCTTTAACAGCTCCAGTGACAGGGGAAGGAACGAGCCCAGGAGAGGGACAAAGAGCACTGAGTGTCTGATGAGGGTCTGGGGTGCTTTGAATTGCACACATTTCTCCTGAATCCAATTTCCTGCCAGACGAGTGTGTGTAAGGTTAATGTGTGCCACGTTGTACCCCAGCGATGGTGAATTCCCTGGGATACTCGGATCGTGCTGGAAATCCGGGATGTCTCCAGGACCCGATGGGAGAGATGCGATGGCTTGGGCCCAGCTCCAGCTCCTGCCCTGCCTCTGTGCACAGCCTGGGCTGCAGAAAGGGCAGCAGGAGCATGGGCAGGTCCAGAAGGAAAAGTGTCCTTACCCACCCAGGAACTGGACAGAGAAGACGCAGGACAGGACTTTGCTGCGGCCTTTCCTCTGTGCTGCCCTTGGCAATGAGATCCTCTGGAGTGGGGCAGAGTGTGGGAGGCTGTGTAAAACCCTTACTCAATATGTAGATACAATCGTTTTTGTGGCAGGAAAAGTGTGAACCCACTTTTAACTCCAAACCCAAACTCGTTCCTACCAGGGCAACATTTTCTGTCTGTCAGCGTTAAATTTGGCTCTCCCCTTTGCTGGTTTCCACAGGGCATCCCAAACCCAGCTTCACAAAGGAATCCTTTCCCTTCACAGCAGCCCCAGAGCAGCAGGCAAAGGTTTTAACAGAGGGACAGAGTTCATCCCTTTCAGAAAGGGAAAGCAATGCCCTGAAGTTCAAGCTCGCTTGCGATAAATCCTCGGGACTCTTGCACCACGGCATCCGAGAGCAGACGTGTTCTCATCCTCACAGGACACAGGCTGGTCAGGAATGGTTGGAATAAACTTGCAGTTTGCTCCCTGCTCCTCAGTTTTGGTGTTCTCCTATGTCATCTGTGCTGCAGGAAGGATGTAATTATGGTTGGTCGTTAGTGTGAGGAATTATCTGTGCTGCAGCAGTGCCTAGAGACCAGTGTGCTCTGTGCTTGTGTAACAGGAGAGTCTTCCTCGAAATTCCTGAGCAGTGAAGAAAAGTTAAGGCACTTAATTTGAACTCCAGAGTGGGAGCAGTTCTTAGGCTCCACTGTGCTGTCAGACAGGACCACGTGCTGTCATTCCTTTCCCAAATTCTCCAAGGTTTCCGTAAAGGATGGATTTTCTTTCCACCCCCCCTGCTCCCCATTGAACAGGACTTCTGTAACTTCTTCCTTCTGAGGTTTGAACGCTTTCTTCTGACTGGGGGCTGGCATTTGCTCACGACTGATTCACGCCTTTCTCATGCAGCACTTTCCCTTCCCTGGACTTCTGTCCCCAGTGCATTTCCAGACCACTGCTGTACCTCCCTCCTGGTTTTGCTGGGATAAACAAAACCCTTATGATCCATTCTTTCTCCTGGTTGTTCCTTAGCCCTCAGCTGCACCCGATCCCATCTGAATTTGCCTTTTCTCAGCATCCCTGGAGTGGCCCACACTGTTCCCAGGGCTTGGCTGGAAAGACCCTCCTGATGCAATCCCGGGATTGGGATGCTTCGGTTTTTTTAACTTCTGGTGAATCAGAAAAGTCTGTGCTGTTAATTGACTGCAGTCTTTGTGTCAGCAGTGCCCAGCCTGGCTCAGTCACTTGTTGTGCCTCTGTAGGATCTCAGGCACCTCACCTCTCTGTACCTCAGCTTCTCCTCTGTGGCACTCAGCAAACCCTCTGTTCCCTCCCTGCCTGCTCAGGTCTGGTTGCAGTGATGCTCTCCCAAGCTGGGAATGACTTTGGCTCTGTTCAGGAGCAGCAGAGATCTCAGTGCAGGCCCATCCTACAGTGCCATGACATGGACAGAGAGATCAGTGATGTTCCCATCGCTGTCCTTCATCAGTGTCCCACAGCCTTCTGCCTGTCCTGGGAGATGGGCGCAGTTCCCAACCTTTGGGGTCTTGCCCGTATTTGCAATGTGGCTTTGGAGAATCCAGGAACGTTTTCCCATGAACCAAAGGCCATTCCAGAGGAGGAGGCAGGGTGTGAAGCCGCACAGGTCTTCCAGGGGTTTGCAGCAAGGTCCCTGGAGGAGGAGGAGGCAGCAGAGTCCGTGTGTGCCTGTGGAGCTGCTCCGTGGATCCAGAGGCAGAGCACAGCCAGAGTTCCAGCAGGGTCTAAATACCAGATGGCTTCTTGCATAAGCCAGACTTGATGTGTTTAAAACCCAGCAGCCAGCACAGGCTCAGGACCCTGCTCTGATTCTCTCTTTCTTCATCCATTTCTTGCCCTTTGCAGCACAAGGTTCTGTCGTTTCAAAACTAACAGCTGCAGGCTTCCAAAAATAAAAGAGAATTCATTAATTAACATAACCCTAAGCCACAGAAACCCCACCTTGTGAGCAGCCCTTTGCTCACCACGTGCAGCTCTGTGCCAGGCTGGGGGAGCTCAGGTGGCCGGGCAAACCTTTGGGGAATGTGGGATGTGGAAGGTAGAGGCAGAGAGGGGAAACGTGAATGGAACAGGTCGGGGTGGCAGAGGAGCAGAGAAGGAGCTGGCTGCGGGGGGAAATCCCTCCAAGTCCTACAGACCATTCTCCCAATGCCACCAAGGCCTCTCCTCACCCACGTCATGACCTCAGTTGTTTTCAGGTCCCGAGGGCTCCGCTCTGGTTGAGCTGAGCCTCCACGAGGTGTGTGCTGCTTTCACAGCCTCTCCTACCACACAAGAACCACTCTGTGGTCCCTCATGTTTCCATCAGTGCTTCGTGTCCTCCTCAGGCTCCTCTCACCCTGCCTGGGTGTTTGGGGTACCTGCAAGGGCAGCAGGGTCTGATCCAGGTGCTGTGGGCACTGCAGGCTTGGTGCACACAGGGCAATTCCCTGAGTAAACAAAGGGCCCTGGAGTGCCATCAACTCCAGGGGATTGAAGGAGGGTGGTTGTGCCCTCCCCCTGTACAAACAGCAGGGTAAAGTGGTGGAGTTGGGCAAACAGCTGAAAACTGTCTCAGTCTCAGGCAATGCTAATTTTGTGTATCACAGAGCCACTGCATGGGGTGGGTGGGAGGCATCTTAAAAACCACCTTGTTCCACCCTCTGCCGTGGGCAGGGACACCTTCCACGAGACCAGGCTGCTCCAAGCCTGGCCTTGGACACTTCCAGGGATGGGGCAGCCACAGCTGCTCTGGGCACCCTGTGCCAAGGTCTCAAAACACAAATCCAGGACACTTGATGTTCCTTCCTGGCTCTGTCAGTGGCTTTTTGTGCAGCCTTGAGAAGGCAATGAACTCTCAGGCCTGGTCATTCATTTTCATCTCCTGCCTGCTCATTCCTTGAGCTGTTTGGAACAGGAGCCATCCCCCGGGGTGTATTTGCACAGGGGCAACTTGAGGGTTGCTCATCCTGAGTTGGGGGGTGGGAATTTCCCCAGGAATTGCGTCCAAGAGCTGCCCTTGGATATTCACCCTCTGTTATGACTTAGTTACAGGGTTATGGAGATGAGGATAATTCTAGAAGAGAACATGTTCAGAAACCTGACATTATCTGTGACAAAGTTTTCTTAGCATATGAGATCCTAATCAGACATCTATTATTTAGTGACAAGATAATGAGGAGAGATCTCTCAGCTGGTATCTGCTCTGCTCAGCAGATAACCATCAGCTCACATGGCCCTCTTTAAAAACTCTCAACTTTGTGTTGAATCAAACCGTGCAAGTGGAGTCTCCTTGGCTTTATTCCTCCTCCTCACCCAGAAACCCGGAGCAAATCATTAGAGGTTTCTGTGCCTTGATTTTCCTAATTGTAAAATAATAACAGCAAATGCTCTTCTGAGGTAAAGCTGAGAAGTGACAAATCTCCACAAAGAGTTTCGTAAGCCCTGGATAAAGAACGTGCAGGTGCCTGAAATGTCAGCAGAAAATCTCTCTGAAATCCAGTTCAAAGCAGCTGGATGCAAGAATTGCGGCTTTTGAAACCAGGAAAGGAAAGAACTATTTATAGGGCATGAAGTGCTCTGGTGCTTGTGAAACACAGCGAGAAGCAGCCTGTGCTCTGCAGCCCTACCACCCAAACCCGTGCAGTAACAGGAACCTCGTGGGACACCTTGTGCAGTCCCAGCCCTCCAGCCCGAGCAGGGAGGGTGGGAGCGTATTCAGAATCCCGTGGGATGGAGGCAGCACTGCCTGCTGAGCCCTGCCCCTCCCAGGACACTTCTTCTCTTTCCAGCCCTGACAATCAGAGATACAAAGGCCACGTCAGCCATGGGCCGCTTTTCCTGGGCAGAGAGGTGTGTGAGGAGTCTGGGGAGCACAGAAAACCCGTGCTCTGATGATGCGGTGACCAGAACCCGAGAGCAGCAGAGCAGCGCAGCTCCCTTTGCCGTGCCCGTGGCTCTCTCAGCATTGTTATTGTTTGATTTTGGGCTGCTGGGACAGGTGCAGATCTGCTTCCAGATCACACTCGGCTACGTGGCAGGCAAATTTTCCCGAGAGGCTGCAATAACAAGAAACAGCTCTTGTCTCTCAATGCTCCATAGAACCGGGGGCTCTTCTGCAGCACCTGACGGGGCCTTTCCCCCTCTGCTGCACCTTTGTGTCTGCCCGGACAGTCATTTAGCAAGTGCCATTTGTGGCGAGCTGATTCTTAAAAGACAAAGGGGTGAAAAAAATGCAGCTGAAATGAGTTTTGCTTTCTGAGCAAGCTCAGAGCCTTGGTTGGCTGCGGGGGCGGTGCAGGAGTGGAAACCCTGAGTGCAGGGGTGAGAGGCTGGTGCTTCATCGTCTGGAGAGAAAGGATGCACGGGCTAAACAAAAAGATGCAGAAGGCAAATGAAAAGGTGCTGAAGTTATATAAAAAGGTGCACAAGCTAAACAGAAAGATGCAGATCCTAAATAAAAAGATGCAGGTCATAAATAAAAAGATGCACAAGGTACATGGAAAGATGCCCAAGTCGTATAAAAAGATGCCCAGGGTAAATAAAAAGGTGAGCCAGGGAGGCAACCTGAAGCATAGAGGAGCTGGTCCCCTGATGAGGTCATTCACCTGCTTGTCTGGACATAAAGCAGTGTGCTTTAGGAAAGTGCTCATTATCTCACAAGGTCAAGGACATTTGTTAGTGCAGGGGCTGAGAAAGGTGCCATGAAGTCCAGCTTTCCTCCCTCTGGTTGAGGCAGGGTGGGATGAATTTCTGGAATATTAGGAAATTCAGGAATATCCTTTGCACATAAACAGCAGGAGCTTCAATTGTTACCTCTGCGAAGGAAATGAGGGCAGCCTGGAGTTTGTATTTTTATATGGACAAAAAATTGCAGATTCAATGAAGCTTCGGCACCCCCCAAAGGCAGGGAGGGCAGCCCTGGGATGAGGCTGGAATGCATTCCCTGCTTGCCAGGAGAGCCCCGAGGAGTGTGAGGAGCTGGTGGGAGCCATCGGCCAGGTGACAGCAGCCACCAAGGCCAGCGCAGTTGGAGTCCCCTGTCACTGAGCTGGGCCCACCATAAACACCCGGAGTGATGGGAGTGCACGAGCCAGAGGCAATGGGACCTGGACACCACATGGCCAGGGAGGCTCTGGGAAATCAGGGAATACGGAAGGGAAGCAATAAAAGGGACAGTGTGGGGCCAATTGACTGCAGAAGGATGGAGAGAGGGACGCTGGGTGACACGGCAGTGCGGCTGCCAGCTCTGGTGGTATTTGGTTGTCATCTGGAAAGCCTGAATTACACTCTGACTGCATATCAACTTTTATTTAATATAATTGAGTTTCTTAAGATTGCAGAGAAGAGCTCAAAATGAGATCCTAAAAAGTTGGACAGACCAGTTATAAATACAATTCCATGTTCAATTAAGATTATGTTCAATGAAAGCATGGGACTGGAAAGCAAAGCCTTTCATGGTTTGCCGTGTGCATCCTGCTAAGGATCATCAGCATCTGTCATGAACAGAAGCGTGAAAACCAGCAGCAGGATGGCTTTGGGGGTCTAATTTTAGTCTGTGAGCGATGAACTGGAGAGGGAGGCTCGGGTAGAACCTGTGGGGTCAGGGCTGGGCGAGGATGACTTTAAACAGGAGATCTGAGCAGGATCCAAACCAGACACACCTGGGGGTGAATCAGCCCCACTGATTTGTTGGATGGGGAGGGATCCCTGCGGCAGAGCCGGGGCCAGCGCTAGCCCTGCCCCAGCCGCCCACTCCGGGGGGGACGAGAGCTCTCTGACAGGTACGAGCTCATCATTTCCAAATCAACCCCGGCACAGCCCCAGCAGGAGCCTTTTGGGGAGATGAGCTCAGCTCATCTGGCGCTGTTCCGCCCCCCGTCTCTGTTCCCCCTCTCTCACCCAGCCGATAAAGGAGCGGGGCTCGGACCGTGTTTATTAATTCGGGATGACAATGGGACACCTGGAGCAGCACCTGTCAGAACGGGATGCAAATGAGCCCCGGGAGCTGCTCGTGCTCGCTGCCGCCCTAATGAAGCTCTAATAGCACTGATAATGCCTCGCGCGGCATTCACGGGACATCGGCTCAATTGCAGTAATTAATGCGCCCGTCCCGAGCTGCAGCTCCCATTCACGGGCACTTCCTGATGCTTTGCTCTCGATGTTTGTTTTTTAAACACACAAACCCGAGACTTATTATATTTGCAAACAATGGCCTCGTGGAGATGCTCTGATTTACTGCGGAGATAGAGGAGGATGATGTTTGAAAGCCTAAATTAAAGCAGGATTTCCTTCTGTTTTCTCAAAGGAAAGGTTAACATTTGCTAGTAACTGTCACAGGCTGCAAACGGTCTCGGTGTCATATGATGGATTTTTCTGATTGCTTTTAATCAAGGTTTTCAGATATCATGGGGTGTAAACAGAGAAATGAGCTGAGCGCTCATGAGTTGAACAAACCTCAGGAGATGTGACTCAGATAAGGAAAAACTGTTCTGACAATGAAGTAATAGCAGGTTTTTTGCTGCTCGAGTTCCACTTCTTTATCATTATTGTTTTAGTGTTCCCCATTCCGCATCTGTGGCTGAGATAAACTGCTCTGCAGGGATGGATGTGTGCTTGCAAAGGTTGTGTGGGAGGGTGGAGGGCTCTTTACCCCACAGAGATATTGAGTTGCTGCACTATCTACTTCATCTCCCGTATATGGGCTTTTTTTGCCTCTTCAGGGAAATTTAGATGATGGGAATGAATTAGAAAAAGTCTCTTTTCATGTTCAAATCAGAGAGAGATGGCAAAGGTGAGGCTGGGGATGTGGGGATTATCTGTCCTTGAAAATTATCACTTTTTGCTGGATGCCTCCCCTCGAGAAAGGGATAAATGGGGAGGTGCTTCAATACCCCATTTGAAAATAAAGGACAGAGAAACGATTCCCCAAAGAGAATTACAGGGGAGGAGTCGTCTGTGCTGGAGAGTTGGGCTCTGGTAAAAGGCATTTTGTGCCACCAGTTTCTTTGTTAAAGGACCCAAAACGTGAGAAGCACTTCTGGGTAGTTGCAGCAGGGCCTGCATTTCCCAGTGATGCAGGACACTGACGTGTCAGAGGTCATCTGTCTCTCGTGCCATCTCAGGGGCGATTTGCAAACCTGCAGAAACCAAGTTTTGGGCCAACCCTGGTGGTTACCAGGGCTCCTGGGAGGGGGGTGGTGGGGACTCCTGGTGCTCAGCAAAGCTGGAAAAGGCTGAGGGGGATGAGGGAGTCTGGCAGGAGCATACGGGGTGAAGTGCCTGCAAACCTCCAGCTGACACAAGCTGTGTCCTCTCCCACGAAAAGCTTCATCATAATCTGTGCAGAACATCACTTCAGGATAAACACAATCCTGCTATAAATACCCCCGGCCATTTCCTGTTGTTCTTTCTGCAGCTTGCACAGGGTTTGTGTCTGGCTGAGGGTGTGACTGAATCCACACAGCCACACACACGTCCCCCGCTCGGTGCTCGAGTGGAAACAGCTTTTTCTGCCTAAAATCAGGCACTCTGGGGTTTGTGCCACTGAGCCGAGTGTTCATCCTGAATGAACCAGGAATATTCTGTACGGAAAGAATTCAGGGCAGCAAAATGGTAAATTCTCGTGCTGTTGAGATGAGCTGACCTGAATGTCTGTATACACTTAAATTAATTACACTTCATTACCTAATTACACTTTAATATTCACTTCCCATCCCTGGCAGTGTCCCAGGCCAGGCTGGACGGGGCTTGGAGCAGCCTGGGACAGTGGAAGGTGTCTCTGCCCATGGCAGAGGTGGCACTGGATGATTTTTAGGTCTCCCAACTCAAACCATTCAGAGTTTCTAGGCCACAGTTTGTCACATTCATACACATTTCCATCCCAGGTTATTTCAATTCATACCCATTCTTCATTTTGACTGTCAAAGGAAGTCGAGCACAATAAAACCTGAATGGAGAGGAGCAGCAATGCAAACTCTTCGTGGCTTGCTTTATGCCTGATATTTACTGAATTTTGTGTTTCAAATGGATTTGTTATTTTAGTGAAAATGAAAGCAAAAGTCACACTTCCATCTGCTTGTTAATCACACAAATACCTCAGGGAGAAAGGAAACAAACTGAGGGGAGGGCCCTGGATCCTCATGTATGAATTAAGTCTTTAGAGAACCAGACTCAAAGTTCCTGCAACTGCAGAATTTTTAACTCAGCAATTTCATTCAAACCACTAATTTTTTTTTTTTTTAATAGTGTTGGCAACATCCTTTTTGCTAAACAGAATGAACTGAAAGCCTGGGTTATAAATACTTGGCTTAGGCTTTCTACCCAAGTTGAGCTAAAAACTTAGGGTCATACATTAAAGATAACTTGGGCACGTCCAAAGAAGACACGGTGCTGTTTGAGTGCTTAGCAGCTCCTTCCCAAAGTGAAAAGCAAACCCAGATTTGCATTGCCCAGACTTACTAAGTTTGGATCTTTGTGGTTGGCTCTAATCAGAGAGTCAATCCCATCTTTATGAAACTACAGAAATTATAAATTTTTCCTTCAGTTTCTATGAGAAAATGGGAAAGGAATTTCTCAGGAGGTCATGGACAGACTGGGGAAGGAACCAGGGTCCAGCTGATCCCTCTGCTGCTGTCCACAGGAACAGAGAGAAATGCTCAGAAACAGAATACTCTTTAGAAAGATCATTGTAAACCAATTTCCCTGTGACCGCAAAGCAGTGAGGCAGAGTGGGTGTGTGCAATGGAGCTGTTTGGTGTGAGGGGCAAGGAAGGAAATGGGAATTGCAGGCAAGGCTGGGGAGAAAAAGGCCTGATGAACGAAACAGAGACACAACGTTCTGGCCCTGTTCTGGCTGACTGAGACTTCACCTCCATTCTATTTTATATGAACTGACTGAAGGCAGAGAGCAGGATTTGAAAAGCTTTAAATGAAGGATAACATGGATTTGCTTGCCTGATTCAGATTTTCACCTTCGAAGATGCCCCAGAAGAAAACCCCTTGTTTACACATCCCACTGTGGCTCAGCACACCTGAGGCAGTGCCCTGAGAACCCAAATTCTTGTGCTCTCAGCTCAATTTTGCTGCAGTTGTGCTGTGTGACCCCCAGTGAGTGATGTCTCTGGGCCTCCTGTGGCTGTGTGCCACAGAAAAGAGATGAGAAAAGCAGTGTGAAATCTGCCCCTAAAGGTGACCTTTAGTGTGTGAGAGAGAGGCAGGCAATATTTTGACACATTTAACAACACCCACTAACATTTCTCCTTGATGACACGGAAAAAATTGTTTCCCTGGTTGGTCATGAGGTGCCCTGGCCAAACGTGTTCTGTCTGGGGTGGCGTGGACAAGGAGGAGGGGGCAGTAAAACATCTGTAACCATACCAGTGTAGGATATGTAAAATGATCTGGCCATGATCTCCACAGCCGCTGCTCCTCCAAACCTGCATTTATCTGCATAATTAAAATGTGACAAATAGAGGCTCTTGCCCCAAAAGCTGACTCCTGTTTCCAGCCTATTCCTCCCCACATCCCTGGCAGTGTCCAAGGCCAGGCTGGATGGGGCTTGGAGCAGCCTGGGACAGTGGGAGGTGTCCCTGCCCATGGCAGGGGTGGCACTGGATGGGCTTTAAGTTCCCTTCCATCTCAAACCATTCTGTGACTCCAGGATTCTAATTTTGAAGTGCTTTACCCATTTTCCCTCTTCCCCCTATTTTGCAGTAGCTCCATCAGGTGTTTTGTCAGCAAATCCCCAAACAGGCCCCAGGTCTTTTCAAGCTTTGGTCTGCGTGAGAGACTGATTTTCTTACTGCTCACCATATAAACACCACCTGAAGCAATGTCTGGGATCTCTTTGTTGTCCCCATGGAGGAGAAATTCCTTCAGCGCCATCACCTCAGAGCCCCAGGAACAGGCAGGGCAGCTCCCAGGGAGGCGCTGCTGAACTGCTGAGGTCTCACTCTCAGAGGATGCTGATGAGGAGGGTGAGTGTCAGACCTGCCATGAGGCACTCCTGCTCCTTCCCCTGGAGGTTCCTGCGGGACCTTCCCAAACCAGGGCGAACTGGTGCCTTCACAGGAGCCCCACGGAGCTGCCTGAGTGCTGAGAGAAAAGTCAAACCCCCAGAAAACACAACTCAGGCTTGCAAGAGCTGCCCAGGCCAGCCTGTGTCAGGCATCCCAGGAGGATCCACTTTTCCTTTGGTCTCCCTGAGAGCTCCATTGTCCTTCCAGGATAAGAATCTGGTGTACTTTTAGTCACCATGATATCAAAATGCCAAATGTTACTGATTTTGAGGTACCTGTGCAGTCAAATGGCATCAGTCAGAGCCAAAAATGAAATCAATTCTTAAATTATTTCTAAGCATCCAAAGGAACCAGGGCCCAGCTGATCCCTCTGCTGCTGTCCACAGGAACAGAGAGAAATGCTCAAAGCAGAATATTCTTTAAAAAGATCATTGTAAACCAATTTCCCTGTGACTGCAGAGCAGTGAGGCAGAGTGGGTGTGTGTTCTTTAGGTGTTTGTATAAAGTATTTCAAATATAATTAAGAGTCTACAGGCAACAACTGCTTGGATATTGAAAGTTTTCCAGGACAGATGCTGTGTGAGCTGGACTCATTCTTGCATTCACACAAAGCACACAAACACACACAGAGCTGCAGGGAAGGTTGGGGCACACATCACCCCAAAGGCAAAGCTCCCACTGGCTGTGCTGGCCTGGGGAGCCTTGGTTTGGCCCTGTCCCCAAGGGCTGTGACAGAACTCACCGTGTTTGTACCAGGGATGTGCACAGGAGATTCCTGTGAGCTACAGCCTGACCTTTTGCTACGTGGTGCCTTTTCCTCAGAAAGATGCAAACTGATCCAAGCCCTCCTGCTCCCTGGGAAGGCTGGGGTCTGACAGACTGCTGAACGTCCTGCTTGGTGCCTTCTCAAGTTTTTCAAGTTTTCCTTTGAAACTCCACTTTAGCTGGAAACCAATTGCATTATTTTAAGGAAACTGGAAAGGTTAAAACTGCAAAGAAACACTTGGAATATCCAAAACAAGCTCTGGTTAATTTAAGGTGGAATTCTCTGGATAATCGTTTTGACCTTCTGTCCAACACCAGGATTGAAAATTTTCCCCCAGCCTCCAGAATTTTCTCAGGATAAAACAAGGATCTCCCACCACATTCTAGGCTTGTCCATCTCTTACCCCGTGGCCTTGACACCCTTTTTACCCCTCATTTTGCACAGAGAACTTTGGCTAGAGCTGAGCAAAGAGCTTTGCTGCCGAGATGGTAAACGAGAGCCCATTTCCCAAATGTCACTGTAGCACTCAAACCACAGGACCATCTTGTGGGCGCTTCCTGGCCATTTCCTGCTCGCTTGAAAGCGGAGGAAATGAGGTATGCTGAGGTGTGAACTTTATTTGTTTGTATGGGGACAGCACTAAGAGACAGAGACACAGCTCATGACCAAGGTGTCAGGCTCAGAAAGGAGAAAAAAACCCCTAAGAGCCCATTCCCAAGGCATTTCCAAATGAATGTTAAACAGTGCATCTGGATAAACCTGCAGGGACTGCCCGAAACTCTTAGGTAGGGAAAGGCACGGGCTGGGTTTGGGACTTTGCCAAGCTGTGCCTCAATTGATTTTCTTTGGTTTTAAGCCTTTGGTTTCACTAAAATCAGGAATGGGTCTTTGAGGGATGGTTGGTTGTTGGTTTGGTTTGGTCTGGTCTGGTCTGGTTTGGTCTTTTTTGGTCTGGTTTGGTCTGGTTTGGTTTTTTTTAGTCTGGTTTGGTTTGGTCTGGTCTGGTCTGGTCTGGTTTGGTCTGGTTTGGTTTGGTCTCGTTTGGTCTGGTTTGGTCTTTTTTGGTCTGGTTTGGTTTGGTTTGGTCTG
>NW_024581332.1:0-12272 GCF_017639235.1 Corvus kubaryi
GCCATGGGGTGGGGGTCTCCCCGGGGTGGGTGTGATGGTGAGTGCCATGGGGTGGGGGTCTCCCCGGCGTGGGTGGGATGCCCAAGGCTCACCGGGCTTAGGTGCTGAGCCACGGGAGGTGTTGAGCTGGGGGTCCACAGGCAGCGGGGGGGGTCCCACAGAGGACTCGGTGTCACCTTGCTGTCCCTGCAGCTGGAAGCCGGTGGCCGACTACATCGACCAGCAGTTCGAGCAGTATTTCCGTGACGAAAGTGGCCTCAACCGGAAAAACATCCAGGACAACCGAGTGCACTGCTGCATCTACTTCATCTCGCCCTTTGGCCACGGGTATGGGCAGCCCTGCCCGCGCTGCCGGGGGGTGGGCAGGGGCTCGGCGGGACGGGGCTCACCAAGCTCCCCCCGCAGGCTCCGGCCCCTGGACGTGGAGTTCATGAGAGCCCTGCACCAGCGCGTGAACATCGTGCCTGTGCTGGCCAAGGCTGACACCCTGACGCCCGCTGAGGTGGAGCGCATGAAGAACAAGGTGAGGGCAGCTGGGCCGGCTTGGAGTTGTCCCAGCTGGTCCCTGGGCACGGGCGTGCCCTGGGCTCTCCATCCATCTCCTGCCTGGAGTTTGGCCTGGAGCACTTTCCAGGCTTGCAGCCCTGTGGAGGACCATGTTGCCCCCATGGCCACTAAGGACACGTCTGCCCAGGGCTCAGCTGGGGCTGGGAAGGATTGGGGGGTGTCCATGACATCTGGTTTGGGGGGAACAGGCTTTGGGGGGGACATTGGCCCTGTGTGGTGCCTCCCACGCCCCTCCCAAGGCTGGGGCCCTGCCCTCAGGGGGCTTTTTGCCTCCAGATCCGGGAGGAGATTGACCACTACGGCATCCGCATCTACCAATTCCCTGAGTGTGACTCGGACGAGGATGAGGAGTTCAAGCTGCAGGACCAGGCACTGAAGGTGGGTCTGGCTCCTCCAGCCCCATCACGGGAGGGGCAGAGCCCCATGGCTGGGAGGACTGGTCACCCTGGGGTACCTGCAGGACTCTTCGGGGCCATGCAAGCTCTCCAGTGTGGAGGAGCTGTCACATACCTCACTACCCAGACACATCACCAAGATCCCACGGGTGCCACCTGCAGCTTGGTGGGGTGGGGCTCGGGTGGAGAAACCCCTGCCACGACCTCTGCTGTCCCACGGGGGCTCTCCACAGCCGGGGCTTTGGGGTATCCTGGCAAATGGGTGCTGGACACAGCCGAGGAGGGCATGTGGAGAGATGTGGGCCCTGCTGACCCTCCATGCCCTTGCAGGAGAGCATCCCCTTCGCCGTCATCGGCAGCAACACGGTGGTGGAGGCCAAGGGCCGGCGCGTCCGCGGGCGCCTCTACCCCTGGGGCATCGTGGAAGGTAACGCTGGGCAGTCCCCGCTGGCTCCCGGCCCTGGGGACACGCGGGGCGCCCCGTCCCACCCCGGCCTTGGGGACACGCGGGGCGCTGGCCGTGGCCCCCTGACCCCCTGACCCCGCAGTGGAGAACCCGGCCCACTGCGACTTCGTGAAGCTGCGGACGATGCTGGTGAGGACGCACATGCAGGACCTCAAGGACGTGACGCGGGAGACGCACTACGAGAACTACCGCACGCAGTGCATCCAGAGCATGACCCGCATGGTGGTCAAGGAGCGCAACCGCAAGTACGGGCCGGGGCCGGGGCCGGGGCCGGGCTGGGGTGGGGGCTTCTCCCTTTGGGGTGACCCCACTCGCCGCAGTGGCGGTGTCGGCGGGTCGGGGCTGTGTGCGGGTCCGTGCGGGGCAGCCCTGGTGCCGTGGAGGGTGGCCCCAGTGTGGTGGGGGGCCCTTCCTGTGCCCTTGGGCTGAGAATGCCGGGGGGGTGCCCCGGCAGTGAGGGGACCCTGCATCCCCCGAGGCTGGGTCTGTCTTAGCGGGGATGCTCCAGTGGTGAGGGGCACTCTGTGACCCCAGGGTGGCTGGGGGGATGCTCTGGTAGTGAGGGAGACCCTGCATCTCCCCAGAGCTGGGGCTGGTTTGAGGGGCGTGTTCCAGCACTGAGGGGGACCCCATGTGCCCGCAGGGCTGGGGCTGGGGGCCAGGGATATGCTCTGGCAGTAAGGGGGACCCTGTGTCCCCTCAGGGTTGGGTGTGTCTCGGGGGATGCTCCAACAGGAAGGGGCCTTAGCATCCCTGCAGGCTCCGGTGCCAGAGCAGGAGCCAAACAAAAGCCGGTGCTGGGGCTCTGCTCCCGGATCAGCCGAATTCCCGGCACCCCACACCCCCTTTTGCCACCCCGAGGTGCTGAGGGAACCCCCCCAAGCAGGGTCCCTGGTGGCACCCTCCAGCTGGGGGGTTGGAGCAGTGTGGGAGCGAGTGGAGGCTCTGCGGGTCCCGGGGGGCTGCAGCCGTGCTGTGGGGGGCTGGCAGTGGCTGTAGGCACCTCTATAGGCACCTCTATAGGCACCTGTAAGCGTCTCTCCCTGTGTGCCCCGGGGCAGGAGCCATCCCTCCGTGCTGAGGCTGTGCTGCGGGGACTGCTCCGCCGACTGAGCCGGGACCGCCCGGGGCCGCGCTGGGCGCCGCCCCCTCCCCGCCGCCCCCGGCCCCTCTATAAAGTGCTTGTTGGTACCCAACGCTGTCTTGGTCCTTCTGTGCCCGCGCAAGGGCCAGGCAGCTGCCCTCGGGGCGAGCCGGCCCTGCGGCCACCCACTCTGGGCCTGTGGCCACCCACTCGTGTCCCACACCAGCTGCCCCTGGGGTGCCAAAGGACGCTGCGTGCTGGCGGTGTCACCCCGGCTGCCCCAGGGCTGGGGGATGTGTCACTGTTCGGTGGCACGGAGCCCCCCAGGGCTGCCCAAGGGGCGTGTGCTGCCCTCCCGGGGGTGCGGTTTTGGGGTGCCGACAGCCTTTGCTGCTCACCCCACTGCTGGTGCCCCGCTCCAGCCTCGTGTGGCTGCCCGGGCTGGCAGCAGCTCCCCGTGCTCCCCACGGCGAGAACCGAGACAACGGCAGCGCCTTCCCAAGAGGCTCCCAAGGCGGCCAAACCCCGTCCCTGGCCCCGGCCCAGCCCCAGCCCAGCCCCGGCGCAGCGGGACCCCGCGGGGCAGGGCTGGCCCGTCCTGCCCGTGCCGCAGCCGTGTCCATCAGCCCCTTGCCCGGAGGGCCGCGCTGGCCGCGGCACGTGGCAGCACGCGTGACCCTGCCAGCCGCTGTTGGTGTCCCGGCCTTGCTGTCACCCGCTGGGGTGGCACGTGGCATCCACAGGGATGGGTGGCAGAGCTGGTCCCTCCCCGAGCCGTGGGTATGGGAGAAGCCATCGATTGGGCTGGCCCTGGTCCTGCGCGGTGGCGTGGCCTTGCGGGGATGCTCGCGGCTCTTTCCAGCCGGAATGGGCTGCTGGAATGGGCTTGAACGGGAGCTGAGGCTCAGGAATAGGGTATGGAGCATCCCTGGGGCTGGCAGGGCAGTGGGGTGCCTGGAGAGCCCATCCTGAGGCCAGGAGAGAGGGGAGATGCCGAGGTTTTGGTGTTTTAAAGCAGCAGGGAAAATACCGGCCCAGGAGAGCCCGACCCCAGCGGGATTGTCCCTCCCCAGAATGGGAGGGTGCGGAGGAAGTCCCTGGGTCCCCCCTCGGTTGGGGGTGCTGAGGTTTGTGGGGTGCCTGGAGCTTGCCTGGAAAAGGCCGCTCCGGTGGTGGCCACGGGGCCCAGGGGCTGTGCAGGGGGTGCTGCTGGGCACCTGCGGGGGTTGGGCCATCCCTGGGGCAGTGTCCCGGGGGCTGGGGCAGCACCCTCACCTCCTCTCTCTGCCACAGCAAGCTGACCCGGGAGAGCGGGACAGACTTCCCCATCCCCGTGATCCCCCCGGTGCCGGATGTGGAGACGGAGAAGCTCATCCGGGAGAAGGATGAGGAGGTGAGTGTGGGGCTGGCTGAGCCCCCCAATGGCCCTTCCCCGCTCCCTCCACCCCGCCCATGGCACAGCCGTCGGGAGCCGTTCCTCCTGCAGCATCCCGGCGGCTGCTGCTCCACCGAGCAGGGGCTGGAGGTGCATCCAAGGGCTCCCCCCAGCACCTCCCCAGCTCCCGGTGATCCCAGTTTGTCTGGGATGCTCAGCCCGAGCCCCACTTGCGCGGGCGCTGCGTGGCTGGGGCTTGGCAGCACCTACGATCCCGGCTCTGCTCCCTTCCAGCTGCGGCGGATGCAGGAGATGCTGCAGAAGATCCAGAAGCAGATGAAGGACTCGCACTAGCCCGTCCCTCCTCCACCTCCTCCTCTTCCTCCTCCTCCTCCTCCTCCTCCTGGCCCCGATCAGAAATGTTTACATCACGCTCCACCCGCCCGGCCCCGCTGCCAGACTCGGTACCGACACCCACCCACCACCTTAAGCTGCTGCGGCATCGCCTTATGCAACCGCCCAGGGCCCGTGGGGACACCGGGGGACACGAGGGGACAGCGGGGGACAGGGCACCCAGCCCAGGGTCCCCTGCCCTGTCCCCCCCACTCGCTGGGGACAGCTTGGTCCCCCAAGCTTTGGCTTCCCCTGTTTCCCCACAGCTCTGGGGAGGGCCCCGGCCAGCCTGGTCCCCACAGTGTGTCCCTTGTCCCCGTGTCACCTCGGGCTCCCTGCTTACAGCCTTTATGCTCATCTTGGCCCTGGCCTAAGGGAAGAGGAAAGGCCCCAGCTGCCCCTCTGGGGGGGACAGGGCTGTTCCCCCTGGCCTTGGCTGGCACGGAGGGACGGCAGCTCCCGGGGACCACAGGGGACAGAGGGGATGGAGGGGCAGCCACCGTCCAGCCCTGTGTCCTCACCCTGTCCCCACCGAGTGGCAGCAGGGCTGTGGCACAGGGAGCACTGGGGAATCAGCGTCCCCAGGGAAAATCCCTTGGACCCCAAATCAGAGGCTGGGCACCCCCAGCCCCCCGTGATGTTGGCCCTGTAAAGCAATAACGAGTGTCCAGTGCCCATGGCACCTCTCACCCCATGGCAACAGCACCGACCGTGGCTGGAATTTTGGCCCCTGCTGTCACTTGCTTGTCTGTGGTGTCCCTGTGTGCCCAGGATGTCCCTGTCCCTGCTGCTTCCTGGCACAGCAGCCCTGTGTATTCTCCAAGGCTATCCCCATCTGTGTTGCTTCCCAGCGAAGCACTGCTGCGTGTCCCCGTGTTCCCCGCGATGTCCCCATGTTCCCCACCATGTCCCTCTTGGTGTTGCTGCCCTACAGAGCACTGCAGCTTGTCCCCCCGGACTGTCCCCATCTGTGTTGCTTTCCCACAGAGCTGTGTTGCATCCCTGTGTCCCCAAGGATGTCCCCAGCCATGTCACCCTGCTGCAGGGCTCTGTGTAGTGTCCCTGTGTCCCCAAGGGTGTCCCCAGCCATGCCACCCTGCTGCAGGGCTCTGTGTAGTGTCCCTGTGTCCCCAAGGATGTCCCCAGCCATGCCACCCTGCTGCAGGGCTCTGTGTAATGTCCCTGTGTCCCCAAGGATGTCCCCAGCTGTGTTGCTTGCCGGCAAAGCCCCGCTGTGCGTCCCTGGGGTGAGCCCTGGCCGCCTCTCGCAGCATCCCCGGGGAGATGGATCCAAACCCCTCCTGGGCACCACAGGGGTGGTGAGGATGCAGGCAGGACCGGGAGCAGTGGGATCACTGGGAGCAGTGGGATCGCTGGGAGCTCGCTGCCGTGGGGATGTGTCCTGTCCCCATCAGGGCACCCGAGCCGGGGTCCCCCGGGTGGGGCGTGGCTGGCAGGGGCTGTGCCCGGCCGCGGCTCGGGGGTGGGGGCTGCAGGGTGCCAGGGCAGCACCCGGGTGTGTCCCCCGTGTCCCCGTGCCAGCCGTGGGTCCCGTGGCCCCCGTGGGCAGGGCCCCCCCCGGGCAGGGCCCCGCAGGGAATATTTAGCGCTTTCCTTTTTTTAATCTCGCTATTTTCTTACAGAAGCTCCTCCCCTGGCATGACGGTCCTAGAGGCGTTTATTAACGGATCAGAGAGTATAGGTTTATAATTCTTATAGAGTAGTGGAAATATTTTTATCCCTCCACAACCGTTCTCAATAAATACGGCTGACCCGGCTTGTCTGCAACCCTGCGTGGCTTCCACCAAATGGGGGCACCTGGGCATCCCCCATCCCTGGGTATTCCCCCATCCCTGGGCATCCCATGGTCCTGGGCATCCCCCACCCCTGGGCATCCCCCATCCCTGGGCATCCCCCACTCCTGGGCATCCCCCATCCCTGGGCACCCTCGTTCTGAGGCTGGTGGTGGCCCTCCCTGTGGCCTCTTGATCCCAGTTCCTGTTCCCCTGGAAAAGGCTTGAAATGGATACTGGGGGGGTTTGTGCTGCACGCATGGGGACACCCAGCTCGGGGTGCGGTGGGAGAGCCCTTTGGGATCCAGCTCTGGGGTGAGGGGGCACAAGGAGCGGGTGTACCCCTCTCACGTGCCTTGGTCGTGGGTGCTGCTGGTGTGGGACTGGGAGGGGAGTTGGGAGGACAGAGCCTGAGCCAGGGGATGGAGTTGCCCTCCACAGGCTGCCCCCGGGCACCCCTGTGCCCCCCCTCAGTGGGGGAGCCCTGCCAGGAGACACCACCCGTCCCTGTGCCCCGTCACCCGAGTTTGGCTCCCCCAGGAGCTGCCGGGGTGGAGGAGCAGGAGGGGTGGGCAGAGCAGCACTGGGATGGATGGGAGGCATCTCCAGCTGCCTCCCAGCGGGCATCATCCACCTGCACCCCATGGGCATCATCCACCTGCATCCCATTATCCCTCCCTGCATCCCACTGTCCTGCACCCCAATATCCCATCCCTGCCCTGCCTCGGACCCCCTGTCCTCCCCACAGAGCCCTGAGGCTGATCCAGCCCGGCTGAGTGCAGGACCAGGGACCTGGGGCAGGGCCATCCCCAGGGCCAGCACTGACAGGAGAGGGAGGGAGGGAGGGAGGGATGGATGGATGGACAGATGGAGGGATGGATGGATGGATGGGTGGATGGATGGGTGGATGGATGGAGGGATGGATGGATGGGTGGATGGATGATTGATGGATGGATGGGTGGATGGATGGATGGGTGGATGGATGGGTGGATGGATGGGTGGATGGATGGGTGGAGGGATGGATGGATGGATGGATGGATGATGGATGGATGGATGGATGGGTGGATGGGTGGGTGGAGGGATGGAGGGATGGATGGATGGATGGATGGATGGATGGATGGATGGATGGGTGGAGGGATGGATGGAGGGAGGGAGGGATGGAGGGATGGATGGATGGATGGATGGAGGGAGGGATGGATGGAGGGATGGATGGGTGGATGGATGATTGATGGATGGAAGGAGGGATGGGTGGATGGACGGATGGGTGGAGGGATGGATGGATGGAGAGAGGGATGGATGGATGGATGGGTGGAGGGATGGATGGAGGGAGGGATGGATGGATGGGTGGATGGATGGAGAGCACCCTGTGGAGGAGGACTGGGGGATTCTGGTGGGTGACAAATGGAACATGACCTGGCCATGGGCCAAGTGTCTCCTGGGCTCATCCCAGCAGGGTGGGCAGCAGGGGAGGGAGGGGGTGTTCCCCCTCTGCTCCGCTCTTCTGAGACCCCTCTGGAGCTGCCTCCAGCTCATCCCAGCAGAGACATGGAGCTGGTAGAGCAGGTCCAGAGGAGGCCACCAGCAGGGTCTGAGGTGGTCCACGGCCTCTTCTGTGGAGAAAAGCTGCCTTGTGGGAGCTGCCAACTCCAGGCACTGCTCCCCTGCAGCCCCTTCTCCCCTTGCTGAGGATCAGAGCAGGGACCCCAGCTCCTCGGGGTCTGTCCATCCTTTACCAGCACTCCCTCAGCCCCACCTTGCATGGCCCAGGGTTCTGAGCCCCCCCCTGTGGCTGTGATGCCAATTCCTGCTCTTCACCAGGCCCATCCCCCATGAACCCTCTCATCATTCACATGGGAATGGGAAATGTTTGTGCTTCCTTGGCTGGAAGCAGCTCTCACTCCAAAGGCTGGGATACACAAACCTCCCACCTCCCAGTGTTGCAGCTCCAAGAAGGATCCCCTGGCTGCCTCCCCTTCCCCAGAGCAGCCAGCAGAGCTCTGCTTTTGGCCCCACACTGGCTGATCTACCCGGTTCCCCTTTTCCCAGAGGATAAAACCCAGCACTGATGCTCCAGTGACAGCCCCAGCTGTGCCCACCCTTCCCTGCACTCCATTCCATGTGATTCTCATCACACCTTTAAAAATAAAAAGCTCCAAACCCACTCCAACCCAGCCTTCCCAAGGCAGAGATTGATATTTCCACATGGCAAATGCTTCCATGCAATTCCCCGATGTCCTATTTTTGGTTCCTCACCAGTGCTGGCGCTGGTTGCAGCAATCCGTGCTGGAGCTCCAGCCGAGCTCAGAGGAGGCGAATAAAGGTTTCTTAGGGCAGAAAAGGAAATCTCATCTCCTTCCCTGGGCTGTGCCACCCACACCTGAAGCCTAATGAGACCTCAGGTGGCATCGGTCCTGTTGTTTCCCTTTCCCCTTCCTTTCCATTTCCCTTTTCCCTTTCCCTTTCCCTTCCCTTCCCTTCCCTTCCCTTCCCTTCCCTTCCCTTCCCTTCCCATCCCTTCCCTTCCCTTCCCTTCCCTATTTGTCCATTTGTTCCTTATATAATTAATGGTATTTTTCCCTATGGGAGAGCCCCTGCAGCCCCACCTTTTCCCATCTTTTCAAATCCAGAAACCAAGGCACTGCCTCTGGTTCTTTCCCCCTCTCTCTTGTACCTCTTCTCCACTTGTCACATCCATTCCCGTCACCATCTCTCTCAGATCCAGGGGAGCCAGGAGCAGTCATTCCGATTGCACCCATTCCCATCTCTCCCGGGTCCGGGGGAGCCAGGAGCAGTCACTCTGATTGCACCCATTCCCATCTTTCTCAGATCCAGGGGAGCCAGGAGCAGTCACTCTGATTGCACCCATTCCCATCTCTCCCGGATCCAGGGGAGCCAGGAGCAGTCATTCCGATTGCACCCATTGCCATCTCTCCCGGATCCAGGGGAGCCAGGAGCAGTCATTCCGATTGCACCCGGTGTCGCCTGCGTGCCCAGGTGCTGCTGGCTGGGGCTGGCAGCCCTTCCCCTCTCCTGGCAGCTGTGACGAGGGTTTGGGCTGCGGTGTCTGAACACATCCAGTGGATGCTCCTGATGGAGCAGGTAGTCCTTGGATCCCCTGCTCGCAGCAGGAGGAGCTCAGGGAAGTGCAACCCCGTTGCTGCTGCTCTGCGTGTCCCGTAAAGGCAGCTAAAACATCCCTGAACTACCTTCAAGCCAGAAAATGGGCCACAGGCTGGAGCCTCCATCCAACTCTGGCTCTTCCACACCTTTTGTGGCTTCCCTGTTCCCCACAGCCAGTGTGGAAAGACCAGACCAAGAGCTTGACACATTTCTCAGGCTGGGAGAGCTGGGAGTGTTCACCTGGAGAGGAGAAGGCTCCAGGGAGAGCTCAGAGCCCCTTGCAGGGCCTGAAGGGGCTCCAGGAGAGCTGGAGAGGGACTGGGGATAAGGCATGGAGGCACAGGACACAGGGAATGGCTTCCCAGTGCCAGAGAGCAGGGCTGGATGGGATATTGGGAAGGAATTGCTCCCTGTGAGGGGGGTGAGGCTGTGGTGGGCACATGAGAACACGGCAGGAACAGATGGATATGCAGTTACAGCCTGGTCTTTACTTGCAGAAGAGCCCACCTGTGGCTGTGGATTCTGGGAAGCTCCATGAGATGCCTTCACTGACACGTGATGTTATTTCTGGAGCTTCCCTGAAAAACCTCAAGCTGTGCTGTGCCTTGTGAAGATAATGCCCATTCCATGATGCCCACCAGGAACAGTGCCGGGAGGCTTGGGAGCAGCAGCCGTTCCTCCCTCGGTGATGATGTCACTGATGATGCCAGCGCGAAGCGCAGGGAGCGAGCAGAGCGGGCAGGGAAGGGCCGCTCCGATGCGGACATCCCCTGTGGCAGGGCACGAGGCGCTCCTGCCCTGGGTGTCTGTCCAGGAGCACGGGCGCGGCCCCTCGGCGCCGGCGGTTCCTGGAGAAACAGCACCATCTATTTGCAGCACGAGAGGAGAGAGGACAAGGTGGCCTCCAGGGCTGGGGGGCTGTGCCCCTCAGCAGCGCTGGGGATCCCCCCCTGGAGCAGCAGGCTCACACCGCGACACTCGGGACCTCCAGAGCCTCCTGCAGCCCACAGGTGACACCTGGGGCTGGCTCCAAGATCAGGGCAGGAGTCGCAGGAGCAGGGAGGAGGCTCAGCTCAGGTCTGGGTCTCTCTCTCCGAAGTGGGCTCTGCCTTTGCACTCCCAGGCACGGACACGAGGACACCCACCCTGGGGTCCCCACAGGACTCGGCCCTTCCCCACATTTCCCCATCGCTGGCTCGGACAGGCTCCAGCCCCTGGGGCATCAGAGGTCCCGGGAAGGTGTTGGCCCCACAGCACCAAGGGGGAGAAAGCCAGCCCGGCCCCAGCTTTGCTGCAACTGGGAGCTGTCCCCAACCCAGCCCATCCCACCTCCAAACCCAGCTCAGAACCCCTCAGGATGGACCCCAACGTGTTCTGAGTGACAGAAGTGACCTAGGACCACCCATTCCAGCCTTGCCACAGAACTGGGAGGAATGAAGAAGATCTGCTTTATTAAACCTGCTGAGAAAAGGGTTCAAGGGGGGGCCTGGGGCCCTCAAAGTTCACGTGGAGAAGCCACTATTTCTTCTTGCGACGTCTGGTGTTCATTCTGATCAGCTGCAGCCCCTGCTTCTTGATGTCCTCACGGCTGGGGATGTAGTCATGGTCTTCATCCTCAAAATCCAAGGTGTCTGGAGGGGAGAGTGGACAGGAGGGACTGGGGAGGGGCTGGGGGCCACCTCTGCTGTGCCCACATCCCTGGGAGAGCTGGCACAGTTTGTGGGGCTTGTGGGATCCTCGAGAGTCCTCCTGGGCTTTTCCACCCCAGCATCCCAGGGCGACCTGCAGGACCTGGTGGTGCCATCACTGTGGCCCATCTCCAGTGCTGCTGGGGCTTCCTGTAAAGGTCTGGAGCTACAGTGTGGTGGGCACAGCTCCTGCTTTGCTAAAGAAAGCTGGTGAGCTGCCAACAGCTCTTTGCCTCCTCTAGGAGCGTCCACAGGCAGAGCCAAGCACTGATTATTCTTCACAACCAGGTGATTTTGAAGATGAGGGTCTCCCCTCTTGCCCCACAGCGTCTCTCCTTGTTCCTGCAGTGGCTTGGTGCCCACCACCCCACCACCTGCCTTCGTTCTCCCATATTCCTGCCTAAAGCCACCTCCCATGCTCAAAGCCTTGGAAACAGCCAAGGTCAGCCTCAGGACCCGGAGGCAGTTTGTGGGTTGGTGTATGCTGGGCCAGTAGGAGACAGACAAAGACTCCCAAAACTCCCAGGGGGCAGGGGCTGGAGCAGTCACTGTGGGACATGTCCCCACCATGCTCTCCTACCATCTTCCACGGTGTCTTCATCCTCAAAGGAAATCTTCAAGTTCTGTGTTTCACCTGCAGTTCTTTTCTCCAGGAGGTTCCTGACCTTGGCAAAAGTCTGTGAAAGGTGCCCTGGGTTAAGTGCTGGAGGGCAGGTGGGTGTTACAACCTTGGGTACCCCTTGGGTGCCCAGGGCCCTCTGGGGCTGAGCTGCTCCATGGCCCTTCCCTGCGGCCCTGCTGAGGACGGATGGCTTGGGTGGCCATCTGTGAGGACCCTGTGTGTGCCCCCAAGGGCACAGAGGGCCGGAGCCCCTGTACCTCGCTGCGTTCGTCAGTGCTGTCCTTGGGCCGGGCTGCCACCCTCTCCTTCAGGAACTGCATCTTCTGCTCACAGTGCTGCAGCTTCTCCTCCAGCCCCACCACCGCAACAGACTCATCCTGGGGGAGAAAGAGCCACCGTGGTGGGGACAGCGAGCCCCTGGTGGTGGCTGTGCCGGGTGTCCCCATGCTGTCCCGCCTGCCTGGCCCTGTTCCTGTGGTACCTGGTCAGGGATGAAGATGCCCTGCAGGCGGAGGAACAGGTTGTCAATGATGTTCTCAAACTCGATCAGGCGCTTCTGGTTCCTCAACATCTGGGCTCGCATCTGCTCCAGCCGGGCCTCTTCCTGCTGCAGGTTCTCGCTGAGCTCCTCCTCCCGCAGCCTGGAGCCAGTGGCACTCACATCACACAGCTGCAGAGGGGCGCAGAGACACCCCAAAGCTGCTCCAAACGCTGTTCAGGTTCCCCCCACCCCCAGCTGCAGCCCAGCTCCATGCTGCTGGCAGCACTT
>NW_024581333.1:0-12330 GCF_017639235.1 Corvus kubaryi
GCCATGGGGTGGGGGTCTCCCCGGGGTGGGTGTGATGGTGAGTGCCATGGGGTGGGGGTCTCCCCGGCGTGGGTGGGATGCCCAAGGCTCACCGGGCTTAGGTGCTGAGCCACGGGAGGTGTTGAGCTGGGGGTCCACAGGCAGCGGGGGGGTCCCACAGAGGACTCGGTGTCACCTTGCTGTCCCTGCAGCTGGAAGCCGGTGGCCGACTACATCGACCAGCAGTTCGAGCAGTATTTCCGTGACGAAAGTGGCCTCAACCGGAAAAACATCCAGGACAACCGAGTGCACTGCTGCATCTACTTCATCTCGCCCTTTGGCCACGGGTATGGGCAGCCCTGCCCGCGCTGCCGGGGGGTGGGCAGGGGCTCGGCGGGACGGGGCTCACCAAGCTCCCCCCGCAGGCTCCGGCCCCTGGACGTGGAGTTCATGAGAGCCCTGCACCAGCGCGTGAACATCGTGCCTGTGCTGGCCAAGGCTGACACCCTGACGCCCGCTGAGGTGGAGCGCATGAAGAACAAGGTGAGGGCAGCTGGGCCGGCTTGGAGTTGTCCCAGCTGGTCCCTGGGCACGGGCGTGCCCTGGGCTCTCCATCCATCTCCTGCCTGGAGTTTGGCCTGGAGCACTTTCCAGGCTTGCAGCCCTGTGGAGGACCATGTTGCCCCCATGGCCACTAAGGACACGTCTGCCCAGGGCTCAGCTGGGGCTGGGAAGGATTGGGGGGTGTCCATGACATCTGGTTTGGGGGGAACAGGCTTTGGGGGGGACATTGGCCCTGTGTGGTGCCTCCCACGCCCCTCCCAAGGCTGGGGCCCTGCCCTCAGGGGGCTTTTTGCCTCCAGATCCGGGAGGAGATTGACCACTACGGCATCCGCATCTACCAATTCCCTGAGTGTGACTCGGACGAGGATGAGGAGTTCAAGCTGCAGGACCAGGCACTGAAGGTGGGTCTGGCTCCTCCAGCCCCATCACGGGAGGGGCAGAGCCCCATGGCTGGGAGGACTGGTCACCCTGGGGTACCTGCAGGACTCTTCGGGGCCATGCAAGCTCTCCAGTGTGGAGGAGCTGTCACATACCTCACTACCCAGACACATCACCAAGATCCCACGGGTGCCACCTGCAGCTTGGTGGGGTGGGGCTCGGGTGGAGAAACCCCTGCCACGACCTCTGCTGTCCCACGGGGGCTCTCCACAGCCGGGGCTTTGGGGTATCCTGGCAAATGGGTGCTGGACACAGCCGAGGAGGGCATGTGGAGAGATGTGGGCCCTGCTGACCCTCCATGCCCTTGCAGGAGAGCATCCCCTTCGCCGTCATCGGCAGCAACACGGTGGTGGAGGCCAAGGGCCGGCGCGTCCGCGGGCGCCTCTACCCCTGGGGCATCGTGGAAGGTAACGCTGGGCAGTCCCCGCTGGCTCCCGGCCCTGGGGACACGCGGGGCGCCCCGTCCCACCCCGGCCTTGGGGACACGCGGGGCGCTGGCCGTGGCCCCCTGACCCCCTGACCCCGCAGTGGAGAACCCGGCCCACTGCGACTTCGTGAAGCTGCGGACGATGCTGGTGAGGACGCACATGCAGGACCTCAAGGACGTGACGCGGGAGACGCACTACGAGAACTACCGCACGCAGTGCATCCAGAGCATGACCCGCATGGTGGTCAAGGAGCGCAACCGCAAGTACGGGCCGGGGCCGGGGCCGGGGCCGGGCTGGGGTGGGGGCTTCTCCCTTTGGGGTGACCCCACTCGCCGCAGTGGCGGTGTCGGCGGGTCGGGGCTGTGTGCGGGTCCGTGCGGGGCAGCCCTGGTGCCGTGGAGGGTGGCCCCAGTGTGGTGGGGGGCCCTTCCTGTGCCCTTGGGCTGAGAATGCCGGGGGGGTGCCCCGGCAGTGAGGGGACCCTGCATCCCCCGAGGCTGGGTCTGTCTTAGCGGGGATGCTCCAGTGGTGAGGGGCACTCTGTGACCCCAGGGTGGCTGGGGGGATGCTCTGGTAGTGAGGGAGACCCTGCATCTCCCCAGAGCTGGGGCTGGTTTGAGGGGCGTGTTCCAGCACTGAGGGGGACCCCATGTGCCCGCAGGGCTGGGGCTGGGGGCCAGGGATATGCTCTGGCAGTAAGGGGGACCCTGTGTCCCCTCAGGGTTGGGTGTGTCTCGGGGGATGCTCCAACAGGAAGGGGCCTTAGCATCCCTGCAGGCTCCGGTGCCAGAGCAGGAGCCAAACAAAAGCCGGTGCTGGGGCTCTGCTCCCGGATCAGCCGAATTCCCGGCACCCCACACCCCCTTTTGCCACCCCGAGGTGCTGAGGGAACCCCCCCAAGCAGGGTCCCTGGTGGCACCCTCCAGCTGGGGGGTTGGAGCAGTGTGGGAGCGAGTGGAGGCTCTGCGGGTCCCGGGGGGCTGCAGCCGTGCTGTGGGGGGCTGGCAGTGGCTGTAGGCACCTCTATAGGCACCTCTATAGGCACCTGTAAGCGTCTCTCCCTGTGTGCCCCGGGGCAGGAGCCATCCCTCCGTGCTGAGGCTGTGCTGCGGGGACTGCTCCGCCGACTGAGCCGGGACCGCCCGGGGCCGCGCTGGGCGCCGCCCCCTCCCCGCCGCCCCCGGCCCCTCTATAAAGTGCTTGTTGGTACCCAACGCTGTCTTGGTCCTTCTGTGCCCGCGCAAGGGCCAGGCAGCTGCCCTCGGGGCGAGCCGGCCCTGCGGCCACCCACTCTGGGCCTGTGGCCACCCACTCGTGTCCCACACCAGCTGCCCCTGGGGTGCCAAAGGACGCTGCGTGCTGGCGGTGTCACCCCGGCTGCCCCAGGGCTGGGGGATGTGTCACTGTTCGGTGGCACGGAGCCCCCCAGGGCTGCCCAAGGGGCGTGTGCTGCCCTCCCGGGGGTGCGGTTTTGGGGTGCCGACAGCCTTTGCTGCTCACCCCACTGCTGGTGCCCCGCTCCAGCCTCGTGTGGCTGCCCGGGCTGGCAGCAGCTCCCCGTGCTCCCCACGGCGAGAACCGAGACAACGGCAGCGCCTTCCCAAGAGGCTCCCAAGGCGGCCAAACCCCGTCCCTGGCCCCGGCCCAGCCCCAGCCCAGCCCCGGCGCAGCGGGACCCCGCGGGGCAGGGCTGGCCCGTCCTGCCCGTGCCGCAGCCGTGTCCATCAGCCCCTTGCCCGGAGGGCCGCGCTGGCCGCGGCACGTGGCAGCACGCGTGACCCTGCCAGCCGCTGTTGGTGTCCCGGCCTTGCTGTCACCCGCTGGGGTGGCACGTGGCATCCACAGGGATGGGTGGCAGAGCTGGTCCCTCCCCGAGCCGTGGGTATGGGAGAAGCCATCGATTGGGCTGGCCCTGGTCCTGCGCGGTGGCGTGGCCTTGCGGGGATGCTCGCGGCTCTTTCCAGCCGGAATGGGCTGCTGGAATGGGCTTGAACGGGAGCTGAGGCTCAGGAATAGGGTATGGAGCATCCCTGGGGCTGGCAGGGCAGTGGGGTGCCTGGAGAGCCCATCCTGAGGCCAGGAGAGAGGGGAGATGCCGAGGTTTTGGTGTTTTAAAGCAGCAGGGAAAATACCGGCCCAGGAGAGCCCGACCCCAGCGGGATTGTCCCTCCCCAGAATGGGAGGGTGCGGAGGAAGTCCCTGGGTCCCCCCTCGGTTGGGGGTGCTGAGGTTTGTGGGGTGCCTGGAGCTTGCCTGGAAAAGGCCGCTCCGGTGGTGGCCACGGGGCCCAGGGGCTGTGCAGGGGGTGCTGCTGGGCACCTGCGGGGGTTGGGCCATCCCTGGGGCAGTGTCCCGGGGGCTGGGGCAGCACCCTCACCTCCTCTCTCTGCCACAGCAAGCTGACCCGGGAGAGCGGGACAGACTTCCCCATCCCCGTGATCCCCCCGGTGCCGGATGTGGAGACGGAGAAGCTCATCCGGGAGAAGGATGAGGAGGTGAGTGTGGGGCTGGCTGAGCCCCCCAATGGCCCTTCCCCGCTCCCTCCACCCCGCCCATGGCACAGCCGTCGGGAGCCGTTCCTCCTGCAGCATCCCGGCGGCTGCTGCTCCACCGAGCAGGGGCTGGAGGTGCATCCAAGGGCTCCCCCCAGCACCTCCCCAGCTCCCGGTGATCCCAGTTTGTCTGGGATGCTCAGCCCGAGCCCCACTTGCGCGGGCGCTGCGTGGCTGGGGCTTGGCAGCACCTACGATCCCGGCTCTGCTCCCTTCCAGCTGCGGCGGATGCAGGAGATGCTGCAGAAGATCCAGAAGCAGATGAAGGACTCGCACTAGCCCGTCCCTCCTCCACCTCCTCCTCTTCCTCCTCCTCCTCCTCCTCCTCCTGGCCCCGATCAGAAATGTTTACATCACGCTCCACCCGCCCGGCCCCGCTGCCAGACTCGGTACCGACACCCACCCACCACCTTAAGCTGCTGCGGCATCGCCTTATGCAACCGCCCAGGGCCCGTGGGGACACCGGGGGACACGAGGGGACAGCGGGGGACAGGGCACCCAGCCCAGGGTCCCCTGCCCTGTCCCCCCCACTCGCTGGGGACAGCTTGGTCCCCCAAGCTTTGGCTTCCCCTGTTTCCCCACAGCTCTGGGGAGGGCCCCGGCCAGCCTGGTCCCCACAGTGTGTCCCTTGTCCCCGTGTCACCTCGGGCTCCCTGCTTACAGCCTTTATGCTCATCTTGGCCCTGGCCTAAGGGAAGAGGAAAGGCCCCAGCTGCCCCTCTGGGGGGGACAGGGCTGTTCCCCCTGGCCTTGGCTGGCACGGAGGGACGGCAGCTCCCGGGGACCACAGGGGACAGAGGGGATGGAGGGGCAGCCACCGTCCAGCCCTGTGTCCTCACCCTGTCCCCACCGAGTGGCAGCAGGGCTGTGGCACAGGGAGCACTGGGGAATCAGCGTCCCCAGGGAAAATCCCTTGGACCCCAAATCAGAGGCTGGGCACCCCCAGCCCCCCGTGATGTTGGCCCTGTAAAGCAATAACGAGTGTCCAGTGCCCATGGCACCTCTCACCCCATGGCAACAGCACCGACCGTGGCTGGAATTTTGGCCCCTGCTGTCACTTGCTTGTCTGTGGTGTCCCTGTGTGCCCAGGATGTCCCTGTCCCTGCTGCTTCCTGGCACAGCAGCCCTGTGTATTCTCCAAGGCTATCCCCATCTGTGTTGCTTCCCAGCGAAGCACTGCTGCGTGTCCCCGTGTTCCCCGCGATGTCCCCATGTTCCCCACCATGTCCCTCTTGGTGTTGCTGCCCTACAGAGCACTGCAGCTTGTCCCCCCGGACTGTCCCCATCTGTGTTGCTTTCCCACAGAGCTGTGTTGCATCCCTGTGTCCCCAAGGATGTCCCCAGCCATGTCACCCTGCTGCAGGGCTCTGTGTAGTGTCCCTGTGTCCCCAAGGGTGTCCCCAGCCATGCCACCCTGCTGCAGGGCTCTGTGTAGTGTCCCTGTGTCCCCAAGGATGTCCCCAGCCATGCCACCCTGCTGCAGGGCTCTGTGTAGTGTCCCTGTGTCCCCAAGGATGTCCCCAGCCATGCCACCCTGCTGCAGGGCTCTGTGTAATGTCCCTGTGTCCCCAAGGATGTCCCCAGCTGTGTTGCTTGCCGGCAAAGCCCCGCTGTGCGTCCCTGGGGTGAGCCCTGGCCGCCTCTCGCAGCATCCCCGGGGAGATGGATCCAAACCCCTCCTGGGCACCACAGGGGTGGTGAGGATGCAGGCAGGACCGGGAGCAGTGGGATCACTGGGAGCAGTGGGATCGCTGGGAGCTCGCTGCCGTGGGGATGTGTCCTGTCCCCATCAGGGCACCCGAGCCGGGGTCCCCCGGGTGGGGCGTGGCTGGCAGGGGCTGTGCCCGGCCGCGGCTCGGGGGTGGGGGCTGCAGGGTGCCAGGGCAGCACCCGGGTGTGTCCCCCGTGTCCCCGTGCCAGCCGTGGGTCCCGTGGCCCCCGTGGGCAGGGCCCCCCCCGGGCAGGGCCCCGCAGGGAATATTTAGCGCTTTCCTTTTTTTAATCTCGCTATTTTCTTACAGAAGCTCCTCCCCTGGCATGACGGTCCTAGAGGCGTTTATTAACGGATCAGAGAGTATAGGTTTATAATTCTTATAGAGTAGTGGAAATATTTTTATCCCTCCACAACCGTTCTCAATAAATACGGCTGACCCGGCTTGTCTGCAACCCTGCGTGGCTTCCACCAAATGGGGGCACCTGGGCATCCCCCATCCCTGGGTATTCCCCCATCCCTGGGCATCCCATGGTCCTGGGCATCCCCCACCCCTGGGCATCCCCCATCCCTGGGCATCCCCCACTCCTGGGCATCCCCCATCCCTGGGCACCCTCGTTCTGAGGCTGGTGGTGGCCCTCCCTGTGGCCTCTTGATCCCAGTTCCTGTTCCCCTGGAAAAGGCTTGAAATGGATACTGGGGGGTTTGTGCTGCACGCATGGGGACACCCAGCTCGGGGTGCGGTGGGAGAGCCCTTTGGGATCCAGCTCTGGGGTGAGGGGGCACAAGGAGCGGGTGTACCCCTCTCACGTGCCTTGGTCGTGGGTGCTGCTGGTGTGGGACTGGGAGGGGAGTTGGGAGGACAGAGCCTGAGCCAGGGGATGGAGTTGCCCTCCACAGGCTGCCCCCGGGCACCCCTGTGCCCCCCCTCAGTGGGGGAGCCCTGCCAGGAGACACCACCCGTCCCTGTGCCCCGTCACCCGAGTTTGGCTCCCCCAGGAGCTGCCGGGGTGGAGGAGCAGGAGGGGTGGGCAGAGCAGCACTGGGATGGATGGGAGGCATCTCCAGCTGCCTCCCAGCGGGCATCATCCACCTGCACCCCATGGGCATCATCCACCTGCATCCCATTATCCCTCCCTGCATCCCACTGTCCTGCACCCCAATATCCCATCCCTGCCCTGCCTCGGACCCCCTGTCCTCCCCACAGAGCCCTGAGGCTGATCCAGCCCGGCTGAGTGCAGGACCAGGGACCTGGGGCAGGGCCATCCCCAGGGCCAGCACTGACAGGAGAGGGAGGGAGGGAGGGAGGGATGGATGGATGGACAGATGGAGGGATGGATGGATGGATGGGTGGATGGATGGGTGGATGGATGGAGGGATGGATGGATGGGTGGATGGATGATTGATGGATGGATGGGTGGATGGATGGATGGGTGGATGGATGGGTGGATGGATGGGTGGATGGATGGGTGGAGGGATGGATGGATGGATGGATGGATGATGGATGGATGGATGGATGGGTGGATGGGTGGGTGGAGGGATGGAGGGATGGATGGATGGATGGATGGATGGATGGATGGATGGATGGGTGGAGGGATGGATGGAGGGAGGGAGGGATGGAGGGATGGATGGATGGATGGATGGAGGGAGGGATGGATGGAGGGATGGATGGGTGGATGGATGATTGATGGATGGAAGGAGGGATGGGTGGATGGACGGATGGGTGGAGGGATGGATGGATGGAGAGAGGGATGGATGGATGGATGGGTGGAGGGATGGATGGAGGGAGGGATGGATGGATGGGTGGATGGATGGAGAGCACCCTGTGGAGGAGGACTGGGGGATTCTGGTGGGTGACAAATGGAACATGACCTGGCCATGGGCCAAGTGTCTCCTGGGCTCATCCCAGCAGGGTGGGCAGCAGGGGAGGGAGGGGGTGTTCCCCCTCTGCTCCGCTCTTCTGAGACCCCTCTGGAGCTGCCTCCAGCTCATCCCAGCAGAGACATGGAGCTGGTAGAGCAGGTCCAGAGGAGGCCACCAGCAGGGTCTGAGGTGGTCCACGGCCTCTTCTGTGGAGAAAAGCTGCCTTGTGGGAGCTGCCAACTCCAGGCACTGCTCCCCTGCAGCCCCTTCTCCCCTTGCTGAGGATCAGAGCAGGGACCCCAGCTCCTCGGGGTCTGTCCATCCTTTACCAGCACTCCCTCAGCCCCACCTTGCATGGCCCAGGGTTCTGAGCCCCCCCTGTGGCTGTGATGCCAATTCCTGCTCTTCACCAGGCCCATCCCCCATGAACCCTCTCATCATTCACATGGGAATGGGAAATGTTTGTGCTTCCTTGGCTGGAAGCAGCTCTCACTCCAAAGGCTGGGATACACAAACCTCCCACCTCCCAGTGTTGCAGCTCCAAGAAGGATCCCCTGGCTGCCTCCCCTTCCCCAGAGCAGCCAGCAGAGCTCTGCTTTTGGCCCCACACTGGCTGATCTACCCGGTTCCCCTTTTCCCAGAGGATAAAACCCAGCACTGATGCTCCAGTGACAGCCCCAGCTGTGCCCACCCTTCCCTGCACTCCATTCCATGTGATTCTCATCACACCTTTAAAAATAAAAAGCTCCAAACCCACTCCAACCCAGCCTTCCCAAGGCAGAGATTGATATTTCCACATGGCAAATGCTTCCATGCAATTCCCCGATGTCCTATTTTTGGTTCCTCACCAGTGCTGGCGCTGGTTGCAGCAATCCGTGCTGGAGCTCCAGCCGAGCTCAGAGGAGGCGAATAAAGGTTTCTTAGGGCAGAAAAGGAAATCTCATCTCCTTCCCTGGGCTGTGCCACCCACACCTGAAGCCTAATGAGACCTCAGGTGGCATCGGTCCTGTTGTTTCCCTTTCCCCTTCCTTTCCATTTCCCTTTTCCCTTTCCCTTTCCCTTCCCTTCCCTTCCCTTCCCTTCCCTTCCCTTCCCTTCCCTTCCCATCCCTTCCCTTCCCTTCCCTTCCCTATTTGTCCATTTGTTCCTTATATAATTAATGGTATTTTTCCCTATGGGAGAGCCCCTGCAGCCCCACCTTTTCCCATCTTTTCAAATCCAGAAACCAAGGCACTGCCTCTGGTTCTTTCCCCCTCTCTCTTGTACCTCTTCTCCACTTGTCACATCCATTCCCGTCACCATCTCTCTCAGATCCAGGGGAGCCAGGAGCAGTCATTCCGATTGCACCCATTCCCATCTCTCCCGGGTCCGGGGGAGCCAGGAGCAGTCACTCTGATTGCACCCATTCCCATCTTTCTCAGATCCAGGGGAGCCAGGAGCAGTCACTCTGATTGCACCCATTCCCATCTCTCCCGGATCCAGGGGAGCCAGGAGCAGTCATTCCGATTGCACCCATTGCCATCTCTCCCGGATCCAGGGGAGCCAGGAGCAGTCATTCCGATTGCACCCGGTGTCGCCTGCGTGCCCAGGTGCTGCTGGCTGGGGCTGGCAGCCCTTCCCCTCTCCTGGCAGCTGTGACGAGGGTTTGGGCTGCGGTGTCTGAACACATCCAGTGGATGCTCCTGATGGAGCAGGTAGTCCTTGGATCCCCTGCTCGCAGCAGGAGGAGCTCAGGGAAGTGCAACCCCGTTGCTGCTGCTCTGCGTGTCCCGTAAAGGCAGCTAAAACATCCCTGAACTACCTTCAAGCCAGAAAATGGGCCACAGGCTGGAGCCTCCATCCAACTCTGGCTCTTCCACACCTTTTGTGGCTTCCCTGTTCCCCACAGCCAGTGTGGAAAGACCAGACCAAGAGCTTGACACATTTCTCAGGCTGGGAGAGCTGGGAGTGTTCACCTGGAGAGGAGAAGGCTCCAGGGAGAGCTCAGAGCCCCTTGCAGGGCCTGAAGGGGCTCCAGGAGAGCTGGAGAGGGACTGGGGATAAGGCATGGAGGCACAGGACACAGGGAATGGCTTCCCAGTGCCAGAGAGCAGGGCTGGATGGGATATTGGGAAGGAATTGCTCCCTGTGAGGGGGGTGAGGCTGTGGTGGGCACATGAGAACACGGCAGGAACAGATGGATATGCAGTTACAGCCTGGTCTTTACTTGCAGAAGAGCCCACCTGTGGCTGTGGATTCTGGGAAGCTCCATGAGATGCCTTCACTGACACGTGATGTTATTTCTGGAGCTTCCCTGAAAAACCTCAAGCTGTGCTGTGCCTTGTGAAGATAATGCCCATTCCATGATGCCCACCAGGAACAGTGCCGGGAGGCTTGGGAGCAGCAGCCGTTCCTCCCTCGGTGATGATGTCACTGATGATGCCAGCGCGAAGCGCAGGGAGCGAGCAGAGCGGGCAGGGAAGGGCCGCTCCGATGCGGACATCCCCTGTGGCAGGGCACGAGGCGCTCCTGCCCTGGGTGTCTGTCCAGGAGCACGGGCGCGGCCCCTCGGCGCCGGCGGTTCCTGGAGAAACAGCACCATCTATTTGCAGCACGAGAGGAGAGAGGACAAGGTGGCCTCCAGGGCTGGGGGGCTGTGCCCCTCAGCAGCGCTGGGGATCCCCCCCTGGAGCAGCAGGCTCACACCGCGACACTCGGGACCTCCAGAGCCTCCTGCAGCCCACAGGTGACACCTGGGGCTGGCTCCAAGATCAGGGCAGGAGTCGCAGGAGCAGGGAGGAGGCTCAGCTCAGGTCTGGGTCTCTCTCTCCGAAGTGGGCTCTGCCTTTGCACTCCCAGGCACGGACACGAGGACACCCACCCTGGGGTCCCCACAGGACTCGGCCCTTCCCCACATTTCCCCATCGCTGGCTCGGACAGGCTCCAGCCCCTGGGGCATCAGAGGTCCCGGGAAGGTGTTGGCCCCACAGCACCAAGGGGGAGAAAGCCAGCCCGGCCCCAGCTTTGCTGCAACTGGGAGCTGTCCCCAACCCAGCCCATCCCACCTCCAAACCCAGCTCAGAACCCCTCAGGATGGACCCCAACGTGTTCTGAGTGACAGAAGTGACCTAGGACCACCCATTCCAGCCTTGCCACAGAACTGGGAGGAATGAAGAAGATCTGCTTTATTAAACCTGCTGAGAAAAGGGTTCAAGGGGGGGCCTGGGGCCCTCAAAGTTCACGTGGAGAAGCCACTATTTCTTCTTGCGACGTCTGGTGTTCATTCTGATCAGCTGCAGCCCCTGCTTCTTGATGTCCTCACGGCTGGGGATGTAGTCATGGTCTTCATCCTCAAAATCCAAGGTGTCTGGAGGGGAGAGTGGACAGGAGGGACTGGGGAGGGGCTGGGGGCCACCTCTGCTGTGCCCACATCCCTGGGAGAGCTGGCACAGTTTGTGGGGCTTGTGGGATCCTCGAGAGTCCTCCTGGGCTTTTCCACCCCAGCATCCCAGGGCGACCTGCAGGACCTGGTGGTGCCATCACTGTGGCCCATCTCCAGTGCTGCTGGGGCTTCCTGTAAAGGTCTGGAGCTACAGTGTGGTGGGCACAGCTCCTGCTTTGCTAAAGAAAGCTGGTGAGCTGCCAACAGCTCTTTGCCTCCTCTAGGAGCGTCCACAGGCAGAGCCAAGCACTGATTATTCTTCACAACCAGGTGATTTTGAAGATGAGGGTCTCCCCTCTTGCCCCACAGCGTCTCTCCTTGTTCCTGCAGTGGCTTGGTGCCCACCACCCCACCACCTGCCTTCGTTCTCCCATATTCCTGCCTAAAGCCACCTCCCATGCTCAAAGCCTTGGAAACAGCCAAGGTCAGCCTCAGGACCCGGAGGCAGTTTGTGGGTTGGTGTATGCTGGGCCAGTAGGAGACAGACAAAGACTCCCAAAACTCCCAGGGGGCAGGGGCTGGAGCAGTCACTGTGGGACATGTCCCCACCATGCTCTCCTACCATCTTCCACGGTGTCTTCATCCTCAAAGGAAATCTTCAAGTTCTGTGTTTCACCTGCAGTTCTTTTCTCCAGGAGGTTCCTGACCTTGGCAAAAGTCTGTGAAAGGTGCCCTGGGTTAAGTGCTGGAGGGCAGGTGGGTGTTACAACCTTGGGTACCCCTTGGGTGCCCAGGGCCCTCTGGGGCTGAGCTGCTCCATGGCCCTTCCCTGCGGCCCTGCTGAGGACGGATGGCTTGGGTGGCCATCTGTGAGGACCCTGTGTGTGCCCCCAAGGGCACAGAGGGCCGGAGCCCCTGTACCTCGCTGCGTTCGTCAGTGCTGTCCTTGGGCCGGGCTGCCACCCTCTCCTTCAGGAACTGCATCTTCTGCTCACAGTGCTGCAGCTTCTCCTCCAGCCCCACCACCGCAACAGACTCATCCTGGGGGAGAAAGAGCCACCGTGGTGGGGACAGCGAGCCCCTGGTGGTGGCTGTGCCGGGTGTCCCCATGCTGTCCCGCCTGCCTGGCCCTGTTCCTGTGGTACCTGGTCAGGGATGAAGATGCCCTGCAGGCGGAGGAACAGGTTGTCAATGATGTTCTCAAACTCGATCAGGCGCTTCTGGTTCCTCAACATCTGGGCTCGCATCTGCTCCAGCCGGGCCTCTTCCTGCTGCAGGTTCTCGCTGAGCTCCTCCTCCCGCAGCCTGGAGCCAGTGGCACTCACATCACACAGCTGCAGAGGGGCGCAGAGACACCCCAAAGCTGCTCCAAACGCTGTTCAGGTTCCCCCCCACCCCCAGCTGCAGCCCAGCTCCATGCTGCTGGCAGCACTT
>NW_024581334.1:0-18298 GCF_017639235.1 Corvus kubaryi
GGTGTGGCAGGGGCATCCTCTACGTTTTAGGGGGACCCTGGAGGGCCACGTTGGGGTTGGGGGATGCAGAGGAGAGGCTTAGGGTGGTGGGAGATGTTCCTGCAGCCACCCCCAGCCTGGTGGCACTTTTGTCCCCACCATCCTGTGGCTCAGCCTGCCCTTCCCACAGCACTGGTGCACCCATGGGTGCTCCCAGCCCCCTCTGAGCCCCAGCCCCACCCTCGGTGCGGGGATGCAGGCTCCCGGGGCTGATGGCGTTGCCCACAGGTGGCCGGGGAGCAGAAGTACCACCCCGAGTGCTTCAGCTGCCTCAACTGCCGCGCCTTCATCGGGGACGGGGACACCTACGCGCTGGTGGAGCGCTCCAAGCTCTACTGGTACGGCTGGGCTGGCCTGGGGGGCTGGGGGGACACGGCCCCCGGCACCCCCGCCCACCCTCCCGCTCCGCTCCCCGCAGCGGCCACTGCTACTACCAGATGGTGGTGACCCCGGTGATCGAGCAGATCCTGCCAGACTCCCCGGCCTCCCGCATCCCTCACACCGTCACCCTTGTGTCCATCCCCGCCTGCTCCGACGGCAAGCGCGGCTTCTCCGTCTCCATCGACCAGGGCTGCGGCACCGAGCACCCCCGCACCGTGCGCGTCCGAGAGTGCGTCCCTGAGCCCTCTGCCCCCGTCCCCTTCCCAGGGCTGGGGCATCCCGCACCCCTTCTGCCCCTGGGATCCATCCCAGGGACACCTTTTGGGGGTGGGAGGAGGAGAGATGGGCCTGGGGGTGTCCCCATTGTCCAGGTCTGGCCTCTTGGGTGTGTGGTGGCATGTCCCCAGATGCAGGGGGGTTTGTGGGGGCTGTGCTGGTGTGTTCCTGGCCATGCTGGCATTGCCCCGTGTGGCAGGGTGGGCTGAGGGTACCATGCATGTCCCCGTGTGGTTGGGGTGGCTCGTGGAGACATTGCCAGCATGTCCCTGTCCAGCAGGAGGGACCCATGAGCAACGTGCCTGTTGTCCCCATCTAGCAGGATAACTCTGGGGACCATGACTGCGTGTCCCCATCCTAGAGGGCGACTCATGGGAGCCATGACAACGTGCCCCCATCAAGCAAGGGTGACCCGTGGGCAGTGTGCCTCCGTGTCCCCGTCCAACGAGGGCAGCTTGTCTGCATGTCCCCTGCCAGCAGTGGGTGTCTTGCCCACACATCCCCACCTTGCAGGGGCTGGCTTGTGGGAACAGTGACTGCATGTTCCCAGAGGTGACTCGCAGAGAACATGCCACCTCCTTGGGACAGTGACAGGGGGGTGACTCCGTGGGCACACTCACTGTGATGGTGACAGCCGGGTGACCCCATGGGCAGTGTCCCAGCACACCCCCCTGATGGTGACAGTGTCGGGGGTCTGACCCCCTGTCCCCACAGGGTGGACCCGGACTGCATCAGCCCTGACATGAAGAACTCCATCCACGTGGGCGACCGCATCCTGGAGATCAACGGGACCCCCATCGGCCACGTGCCCCTGGACGAGGTACACTCCACTCCCCCTGCCACACCCCCAGCCAGCCCCGCTGCCGCCCCGTCCCCAAACCCGCCCCACCACCACTTCCCTCCGCAGATCGACCTGCTGATCCAGGAGACGAGCCGCCTGCTGCAGCTGACCATCGAGCACGACCCCCACGAGCCCCTGGGCCGGGAGCCAGGGCTGGCGGGCAGCCCCCCCCCCCCCCCCGGCCGCCCCCTGCGCTCGCCGGCGCCCGCGCCCTGCGAGGACCCCGCTGCCATGCGCCAGCGCGCAGTCATGTAAGGCCGCCCCGGCCCCTGCCCCAGCCGGGTCCCCCCCGCCCTGGCACTGACCACTGCCTGTCCATCCCCCAGGAGGAGCTGCAGCACGGACAAGTCCCCGGGCTCGGGCTCCGTGGGCTCTCCCGCATCCCAGCGCAAGGACATCGGGCGCTCCGAGTCCCTGCGCGTCGTGTCCCGCGCCCACCGCATCTTCCGCCCCTCCGACCTCATCCACGGAGAGGTGCTGGGCAAGGGCTGCTTCGGCCAGGCCATCAAGGTGGGGCAAGGGGCACGAGAGGGGGGGTCTCGGCTCCCTGGGATGCAGCGGGGGTGGCTGAGTCCCTGCACTCCCGGCCAGGTGACGCATCGGGAGACGGGCGAGGTGATGGTCATGAAGGAGCTGATCCGCTTCGACGAGGAGACGCAGAGGACCTTCCTCAAAGAGGTGAGCGTCCCCTGTCCTTAATCCTCCAGGCTGGGGGGATGTGAGGGGGGGATCTGTCTGGTCCTGGCCCCCACCTGGGCACAACCCCTGGAGAGGGGTGACCGGGCCCCGTGGGTGCAGCCCTGCCCGCTGAGTCTACAAGCAGCAGCTCTGTCAGGGGCTGTGGGAGCCTCGGGGTGTCACGGACACGGGGCTGGGGGTCTCCTGCAGGTGAAGGTGATGCGCTGCCTGGAGCACCCCAACGTGCTCAAGTTCATCGGGGTGCTCTACAAGGAGAAGAGGCTCAACTTCATCACAGAGTACATCAAAGGGGGCACCTTGAGGAGCCTCATCAAAAGCATGGTGAGCACTGGGGGGCAGGTCGGTCCCCCACCACCCCTCAGCCCCGGTGGGGCTGGGGACCCCTCTTCCTTTTCCATTCCCTGACAAATTCCCCCTTCTCCTGCCCCCCAGGACAGCCACTACCCCTGGAGCCAGCGGGTCAGCTTCGCCAAGGACATCGCCGCCGGCATGGTGGGTGCCACCGTGGGGTGGGTGGGTGGGTGGGATGGGTGCTGCTGGGTGGGGGGGCCACGGTGTGGGGGTGCCCCTGCTCTCAGCCCACCCTTCCCACAGGCCTACCTCCACTCCATGAACATCATCCACCGCGACCTCAACTCTCACAACTGCCTCGTGCGGGAGGTGAGTCCCACCCTGGTGCTGTCCTCCCCTGGCCTGGCTGGGGCTCTCAGTCCCCTCCCCCAGGCCTCACCCCTGCCTGTCCCCCCAGAACAAGAGCGTGGTGGTGGCTGACTTTGGGCTGGCGCGGCTGATGGTGGACGAGAAGAACCAGCCCGAACATCTCAAGAACCTGAAGAAACCGGATCGCAAGAAGCGCTACACGGTGGTGGGGAACCCCTACTGGATGGCCCCCGAAATGATCAACGGTGAGGGGAATGTGGCCATCCAGGGCTCTGTCCCCAGGCAGGGGACGCTTGGTGGGGCAGGGCCCTGACCCTGTCTGTCCCTGCAGGGAGGAGCTACGATGAGAAGGTGGACATCTTCTCCTTCGGCATCGTTCTGTGTGAGGCAAGTGCCCCTGGGGCTGGGCTCTGCCATGGATGCTGGGGTCCTCATGGTGTTTGGGGTCACTCCCCCAAGGTTGGGGTGTCCCCCTTGGCGTTGGGGCGTTTAGAGTCTCCACTTTAAGATTGGAGCCACTTCCCTTGGGCTTGGGGTCCCCCTAGGGCTTGGAGTCCCCATTGTATTTGGGTTCTCCTCCAGGATAAAGTTCTCCCCCTTGGGATTGGGGTCTCCCTTTTGGAGTTGGGGTCCTCACTGTGCTTGAGTTGCCCCTCTTGGGCTTGGAGTCCTGCCTTGGGGTTGGGGCCTCTCCCCTTTGGTTAAGGGTCGCCCTGTTGGGGTCTCTCCCTTGGGGTTGGGGTTTCTTCATTGTGTCTGGGCTCCCTCTTGGGCCTTAGACATCTCCCCCTTGGGGCTTAGGGGTCCCTGTTTGGGGTTGGGGTCCCCCCTTGGTGCTGAGCCCGCCCGTCCCTGCCGCTGCCCGCAGATCATCGGCCGGGTGAGCGCTGACCCCGATTACCTGCCCCGCACCACCGACTTCGGCCTCAACGTCCGGGGCTTTCTGGAGCGCTACTGCCCCCCCGCCTGCCCCCCCCAGCTTCTTCCCCATCGCCGTCTGCTGCTGTGACCTGGACCCCGAGAAGAGGTGGGTGATGGATACCCCAGGGGATGCCTGGGGCCGGGGCCGGGCTGGGGGCAGAGCCGGCGGAGCTGCCACGTGTGCCCTTGTCCGCAGGCCGTCCTTCGCCAAGCTGGAGCAGTGGCTGGAGGCGCTGCGCATGCACCTGGAGATCCACCTGCCACTGAGCTCCCAGCTGGAGCAGCTGGACCGGGCCTTTGGGGAGACGCACCGGCGGGAGGGGGGGCTGCCCGCACCCCCCCGGTAGAGCCCTCGCCCGCACCCTCTGCAGCCACGGGAGAAGGAGCCACGCCCGCCGCCAGCCGCTCCTGGGGCTGCCCCACCCCGGGGCTGGACCCCCGGGCGCGCCCCCGCCCCGCCGCCCGCCCTGCCCCGCCCCGGGGAGCCGGTTCTCCCCGGGGCCGCATGGCCCTGGGCACCCCGTGGCCCTGGGCACCCCCACGCCGTAGCTCTGACCGCCAGGACCAGCCCGGCCGGCCGCACCGCGGGGACCGTCCCGTGTCCCCGTGTCCCCCACCCCGGCTCACCTCCCGTTTGCACACCGGGGCTGCCCCCGCCGAGCCCCGCGGGCTCCCCGGCCAGAGCCGCGGCCTCGCGGCGGTGCCTTGGCTTTCCGTGAACTTGCACTGCGACACCGGAGGGACCCCGCGGCCCCCGGGGCGCCCTCGTAGCAACGCCCTCGGCCGGCCCCTGACGCTGCTCCCGCCGGCACCCCGGGCTCGGGGGGCTGCCGGCACCCCCGGCCGAGCGAGGGGGCCGCGGGGACTCCCCCGTGGCGCGGGGACGGGCACGTAGCGGTCCCTGCTGCCCCCGCGCCTCTGCTGCCCGTGCTGAGCCCTGACCGCGCAGCCCTGGGGATGGAGGGATGTGGGGCCGCGGCTCATCTCGGTCCCCCTGCCCTGGGGGGCCCGGGGGGTTGCGCCACGCGGTGCTTTTCATGCTCTTTATTCAGGTTCATTTTTCTGTAAGATATTTAAAGAGAAGAGTTTGTATTATTTTTTCATACAACGTAGCGTCTGCCATTTGTCACTGCCTCGGTTCTGCTTTCCCGAAGGGATCAAACTGTGAAGCCTCTCCGCGCACTTTTGCCCGGGAAGTCCAAGGCGACCTCTGCGGAGGCGGGAAGGGAGCTCAAACTGTGATGTACCCCGAGCCGTGAGTCAATAAATCCTTCCCCGCTCGCTGCCCGGCCTGTTGGCAATCGCTCGCCTCCCCCGGGGGGGGCTGGGAGCTCCTGGGGAAACTGAGGCAGGAGGGGACGGTCCCTCTGCCCAGGGTGGGGCTGTGGCACCGGCCGTGGTGGCATCCACCAACTCGCTCACCCGCAGTGCTGTCGTCCCCCTTTGTGCTGTCCCCACCCCTCTGTGGGTACCCCCAGCCCTGGGACTGGAGCCATCCCTGCCTGTGTCAGCAGGGCCCCCGAGCCCTGCGGCCCCTCACTGGCCTGGTGGCCATGCCCGCTGTCACCCCAGCCCTGTGACCATCGGTGCCGTGGAGCTGCTTTGCCTTCGGTGTAAAACCAGCCCCAGGGACAGTGAGGTGGCTCATGCTGGGGTAGCCCATAGCCCTCCCCTGCTGTCCCTCTGTCCTTGTCACCTTCCTGAACCAAACTGAGGTCCCCAAGGTGGGGAATCTCCGTCCTTGGGGGATGCTGAGCTTTGTGAGCTGGAGAAGACCTGGAACCCGAGGAGCTGAGGGGGGAGGGATGGGGAAGGGGTCCCCAAGGATGGCCCCAGTGATGCTGCAGCTGGGGAAGGAGCCTGAAGGGGTCCCAGGATCCATCAGGAAACCTCATGGCTTATTGCTCCGGGGGGGGCCAGGGGGACGTAGTGACAGTGGCTCTGTCCCCCTCCCGGGGTGGCTCCTGTGTGCCTGCTCCCCAGTACCCCAGTGAGGGACAGGGGCCAACACCCTGCCTGGTGCCACGGGCTGTCACCACCCTTGGTGACACCGCACTGCCCTTGGTGCTGACTGTTTGCTCTGGGAGCAGGACACTGTCACTCCCTGGGAATGTTGGGGTGAGGGACCCACTGTGGCCATCACACCTGGGAAACACCACAGTCCCCAGTCCCCTGCTGCCACAGGAGAGCAGGTCTCCGGGAGACCCCCAGCCCTGCAGCAGGAACCCCTGAACCCCCAAACCCCTGGGACCTGCCCAGCCCCTCACCCAGCCGGGTGCAGCTGTGGGTGTGCTGTGCCCGGTGGTGTCAGGGACACCACACCCACTGCGACACTTGCTGGTGGCCCCTGGGACAAGAGCCAGCAGCTGGCCACAACAAGTGGCCACTCAGTCACCCCTGTGACCAGCAACTCACCCCAGACCAAGCTGGGATCCCCCCTCACCAGGCAGGGAGGTGGCTCTGGCACAGCTGCACTGGCCTCTTGCTGTCACTGTCACCCCAAAGCCCCCCCGGAGGTGTGCAGTGCCCTGTGCCCAAATCCAGCCCCAGTCCAGCCTGACCCAGTGCCCGTGGGAGGGGCTCATCCCAGCACCAGCATCTGGCTGTCCCCTCCAGCCATTCCCTCCCAGGAGGGACAGGGCCACCCAGACCATGTCACAGGCCACCAAGAGCTGCCACCGCATCCACTGTCCCCTCCCAGGTCCTGCTCTGTGCCCACCCTGGGATGTCCTTGGTAGGGTCCTGCCCACGCCTGACCCCAGTTTGGAATGGTGGCACGTGGGGAGCCAGGGGTCCACACCAAGGGGGTGGCCGAAGGCACCGGTGGCTCTGGCAAGGATACCCTGAGAGCTCCGGCTCCAGCCATGACCCATTGGCCACGGGTTTGTCACCTTCCTCGGGGGAAAGTTTGGGGCTCCAGTGCAGAGGGAGAAGGTCAGGTTCTCCCAGAGTCTGGGCAAGGGGGGCACTGCTGCTGCAGGGACCCTCCTGGGGGACATCTTGTGACAGGGGTGACAGGCACAGGGTCCTTGTGAGGCTTAAGATGTGCAAGGAGAGGAGGTGCTGGGGGCCAGTCTGGACACCCAGCTCCATAGGGAGGTGTGGAGATGGAAAAGGATTCCTGGGATCCCACCAAGGCACCTGACTCTGTAGGGAGGTGTGGGGCTGGAGGAGGTCACTGGGATCCCACGAGGGTGCCCAGCTCCGCAGGGATGTGTGGAGCTGCAGAGGGGTCATTGGGTCCAGCTGGGGTGTCCAGCTCCATGGGGACATGGGGTCTGGGCCCCATCCCTGGCCACAGCAAGACTCAGCCCCACATGAGGATTTCCCAGAGCAGCCAGTGGCTCTGGGATCCTCTGGAGCCCTTTCTACCTCAGCCCATCCTGGCTTTGAGCCAGAGGCTGGACTGGAGACATCCTGGGACCATTCCTGTCCTCCAGCCCTCTGATCCCCCTCCTGCATCTGGCACATGGCTCTGCGGGGTGTCTGTCGTGGTTGGCCCTGTCCCCAGCGCCACCTTTGTCCCCTGGGTACAGGATCCATCCCTCTGGCTCAGGACCAGGGGCTTTGTGTGGGTCTGGAGCAGCCTGAGCCCTGCCTCGGTGATTTGGTGTCACTGTCCCACCTCTGTGTCCCCCTCTGCGGCCTGGGCTGCGATAGGAGCCACCTCCTTGGGTCACACGTGTCACCAGGACCTGGTGGCTGCAGGGGAATGTCCAGATGCCCAAAACCCTGGTGGAGCTCCGAGGCCAATGGTGAAGGGTCGGTACCTGACTGCCTCAATTTCCCCTTCACTGGAGCGGGGTGTGGGACGTGAGGATGGGAAGAAGGGCTGTCACTGCAGCTCCTGTCCCCCCTCAGGTGTCCTCTGGTCCCTGACAGGTGAGACTGGCCAAATCCAGGCAAGAAAATCCCCTGGGACACACGTTCCCGCCTCATTTGCCAGCAGTTTTTGTAAGGTCTGCATAAGCAACACTGGGAATGCAGCTCTGCCATCCTGCCCCTCTCTGCCAGCTGGGGGCACATGGGGCCCATCCCCAACCCCACTGCTGCTCTTGTGGGGACACAGCACCTGGGAGGGGACAGCTGGGGAGCCCTGGAAACCTCAGCTGCTTCTGCTGGGAAAAGTGGCTTCTCCTCAGTCCCGCTGCCATCCTCCCCCAGCTCCAGCATAGCCCCTTCCCACTGGGGCTCCGGAGTGGGAGGTGAGTGATGGGTGCTCCTGGTTTCCCAATGCCACCAGGTCCCCAGGCAGGACCAGGGATGGGCAGCATCGACTGGTGAATCCTTTGTGAGGGATTTGGGGGCTGGTGACACGTGATGAGTTGTGGGAAGGTTCAGTCCAAGGAGGGTAGGGGGCCTTGTGTGGGCAAGGCTTGGGGTGGGACCACCTGGGCTCGTGGGTTTAGATGGCTGTGCCACCGTCCCCACTGCTGTTGTCACCATCCCATAGAGCTCATCCCATGCCCAAACCCCTCTGAGGGGCTGGCACTGCCCGGACTCGGGGAATGTGGACCCTCAGAACCCCCAGGCTCTGAGCAGGGGCTCCCTGCAGAGACAACCCAAGGACAGGGACACTGGGATGTGGGCGTGGGGAGCTGTGGGACCCTGACAAGTGGGTTTAGGGGACCCTGGTGTGTGGGTTTGGGGAGCTGGAAGACCCTGGCATGTGGGTTTTGGGTTTGGGGGCAATTGGCTGCTCTTTAAGACCCAAGCACAGGGAGCAACCCAGGCACGGGCAGCCCTTGTGGGCTCAGACCAAGGGGAAGAGGCCCAAGGGCAGGAGTTACACCCCAGGTTTTTGGGGTCCACCCTGAACACAGACCCCCAACCCACCTCATCCTTGTGCTGGAGCAGCTCTTGGGGAGCACTGTAGGGTACCTGATGTGGCTCATCTTTTCCACTGTGTGAAAAATGAGTTTGTTCCCGGCTTGGAGTCTGTTTGGCTGCTTTGGAGTGGAGAGCAGGGCTTCTGCCTGTCTGGTGGCTTTGGGGATGGACCCCTGGGGCTCTGTCCCCTGGGCTGTGTCACTGGGAGCAGCAGCGAGGTGCTCCTGTCCATGCACATGGCATTCCTCGGCCCAGCCACCGCGCTGGGAAGGCCCCAAAACGCGACCCGTTGCAAGAGAAAGAGCTAAAAATAGAGGTTCCCACGGATGCAGGGAAGCATCCGAACATGTGGCCTCCGGACCCGCCAGCAGTTGAGCACGGGGCTGACCCCAGCCCCATCCCATGCCTGGCTGACACCCTGTGGTTTCCATGACCCCAAATCTTCCCCTCGGACCCTCCTGTGAACCTCCCAGCGCCCCGGCCCCGTCTCGGTGCGGGTGATGCAGCGGGGGAGCCGGCAGCCCCGGCGCAGGCAGCGAGGAGGTTAAACTCCCCACGCCCGCCGGATGCAGCATCCTGGGCTGGGCTCTTTCCATCTTGTTTTGGTTTGGAGGAATAAAAGCTTTGGCAGCAGCAAAGCCGCTTCCCAAAATAACTCAGCCTCCCATAGTAATTATAGAGCTCTGGGCCCCGGTAGCGAGCGGAGACTTCCCAGCCGGGCCGGGACCTGGGATCGCTGCTGCCGCCGGGCCGAGGGACCCCGGCGTGCCTCGGGGACCTTGGGGACCTCTCCAGCAGTGCCAGCCTCCCTGGGCGTCACCATCGCTCCCCTTTGCGTCATCGCCCAGCCAGGAACGTGCAGCCCCCTGTCCCCTCCCGCTCCGCCCCTGATCCCTTCAGCTTTTAATGCTCTGTGTAAAGCCCAGGTTGCAGCTCCCCGGCCTCGATGGGCATTGGGCTACCGGAGCGAGGCCGTGGCAAGCGGGTGGCCGCTCCCGGCTGTGCCCGCTGGCCAGGCCGAGAACACCCAGCTCGGCCCAGCAGTGCCCGGCTGAGAACGCCCGGCTCATCCCGGCAGCGCCCGCTCGCCCCCGCGGGGCTCAGCGGTACTCCTTGAAGGGCAGGGAGAGCCCGGGCTGAGCTCCTGGAGCCCCCGAGCCCCTAATCCCCGGTAATCTCGGAGGAAAGCGCTGCCTGTGGGGATTAGGGATGTAAACAGTCACCCTCACCTGCCTGCCCCTACCTGACCCTGCCTGGACCCCCCCCAGCCGGCCAAGGTGGAGTGCTGGGAGAGCGGGATCCCTGCCTGGAGCCCCCAAATATACAGGGTCGAGGTGGCCACCGGTGCTCTCTGAGGCTGCGTCGAGCCTGTGATATTTATTTATGGGAATAAAGGGAATGTGGAGCCATCTGGACACAGCCTGGCTCTGTCATGTCCGAGGGGAAGAGACTCCAGGCGGTGACAAGGCTGGGGACAAGGCTGAGATGGTCCCTGTGGAGTCACACAGCTTCGGTCAGAGCCTGACCGGGGCTGGATCCGTCTTCTCCTCCTGGGGAATTGCCACTGGCTTTTCTTATGGGCAGGGAAACTGAGGCAGGGAGGGGAAGCCTATGAGAGGGATGCTCTGGGAATGCATGTGGCCTCGCCACCCCCGTGGCTTGGAGTGAGTTTGAGGTGGGACAAGGACAGTCCTGAGGGACAGCTGGACTGGGAGACTGAAATTTGGGGAGGGCTGAGCTCTGCCAGCTGCTCGCCACGGGCAACGGCCACCGCGGCCAAGGCTCCCCCGGCCCCTTTCATGGCCGGAACACGAGCGCCCCAGGCAACCCCGCGCGGTGCCGGTGTCCTCCCTGCCCTCGGGGACACGGGGACACGGCCGCGTGCCACTGCCACTCACACGGGCTTGGGGCCGGGGGCACCCCGGGAAGCGGCTGCCATCCCTGATGCGGGATGGGAGTGGGAATGGGGGCAGGACACAGCCAGCCGGGTGTCTGGGTCCCTTTGCCAGCCCACCGGCCAGGGGCAGGGTGGCTCGGCATCGGCTTCGGGAGGGGCAGGCGAGCTGGGATTTTGCAGAGGGAGAACTGGGAGACTGGGATCCGGTGACCCGTGCCCAGCGCAGTCCCTGGTGCCCAGCGGGTGATGCGGGATGTGTGGTGCTGGGGCGTTTTCCCAGTACCTAACAGCCCCGAGCTGGTGCCCAGTGCTCCCAGCCGCCAGTGGCTGTGTGGAGCCCAGTGCCTCCTGCGCAGTACCTGGTACTGGTGGCACTGCCAGGAGGTCACTCCCCGGCACGGGGGCTGTTCCCTCTCACCTGCACCAGCAACTGGTGCTGGGGCCTTGTCCCCACTGCCTGCACCGGGCCCTGCCAATGCCCAGTACCCAGTACTGGTGCCCTGTCCCTGGTGCAGTGTCTTGTTCCTGGCGCTGGTGCCCCAGCGCTGATGCTGGAGCCCTCTGCCCGGTGCTGCTGCCCTGTGCCACCACCCCGTGCCCACCGTGCAGTTCCCGGTGCCCGGTGAGTGCTGCCAGAGCTGGTGCCTGCTGCTTGGTGCCTGGCCCCGGTGCCAGCTGCCAAGGGGAGTGCCCGGGGCCGACGCCAGGTATTGATGCCAGAGCCGACTGCCAAGGTTGGGTGCTGATGCCCAGCGCCCGGTACCGGTACCCAGTGCGTGGTGCCAGTGCCGGGTGTGCGGTGCCTGGTGCCGGTGCCCGATGTCGGTGTCGGTGCCCGGTGTACATTGCTCGGCCCCGGTGCCGGTGCCGTGTGCCTGTGCCCGGTGCCCCTGTGCAGTGCGCGCTGCCGGGCGCTGTTGCCGCTGCCGGTGCCGCTGCCGGTGCCGGTGCCCGGTGCCGCTGTCGGTGATGCCGAGCGGCCGCCCCGCCCGCCCCCCCCGCCCGCCCCGCCCCGGGGCCGCCCCCGCCCCCGCCGCTGCTATTTCTGCTAATCCGCGGCGGGGCCCGGCCGTGCCCATCGGCAGCCGCCGCTCCCGGACGGCGCCCGGCGCCGCAGCCATGGTAAGGCCGGCGGGGACGTGGGACCGGCCCGGGCCGGGCTGCCCCGCACCGCCCCGCACGGTGGCACGGGCCCGCTCCCGCAGCCCGGGCCCGCTCCCGCAGCCCGCTGCCCTCCGTGAAGGTGACGGTGCGCGGGGGCGGAGCGGACCGGGGCCGCCGGTGCCGCAGCGGAGCGCGGGGGGGACACGGGCGGCGGGGCAGCACCTGCCCGGCCCCCGGGGGAGGCGGGGGGACCACGGGCCCCTTACTGGGGCATCCGGGAGGGCAGCGCTCGGGAGCGTCACCTGCGTGTCCCCCCGTCCTGGGCTCCCCCCACGGGTGTCCGTGCGTGGGCAGCGGGAGCGTGGCTCCTGCTCTGGCGTGGCTCCGTGCTGAGCATCGATCCCCAGCTTTTGGCAGGTCCCCGTGCTGCGGCGCTGGCGGCACTGCCAGCCTGGCCGGGCCCTCGGCCGGGACCGTCACACGCACGGAGCCGGCTCTGTACTCACCGGCAAGGTCCGGAGCCGCCGCTGGCGTTGCCGGCCCGCGGGAGCTTGTTCTGCATCTCCCGTCCTGCCTCAGCCCTCCGCGGTGGTGGCAGGTCCCCAGGAGCCGCTCGGCCGGGCCACGTCTCCGCGGGGACCTCAGGCTGTGTCCAGGGTGAGGATGAGGACGGAGGTTTGTGGCCGTGGCTCGCGCGGCACCGGCTTGTGGCCGCTGGGACAAGTGGCCTCGGTGGGGAGCGCTGCGGCCGCGCTGCCCCGGCAGCCGCCGTGGGAACCAGCCCGGCACATTCCTCCGGAGCTGGAGCAGCGAAAGCAGAGAGGAGGGCGGCTGGCGGAGCGTGTCGCAACGGAGCGCCTTCCCGACAGGCTCCAGACTGTGGCTTTTGGATGCACTCATCCAGCCCTGGAAACATCGGGGGGAGGACGGTAGTCACCGCTGGGGACCAGGAGCAGCCGGGCTCCCGCGTCCGTGAACGCGGGATGAGCTGGGGCTGGAGGTGCTCCAGAAGGATCTGCAGAGGCAGAGCCGGTGTCCCTGCCACCGGTGCCACATCCCTCAGTCCCCAAAGCAGTTCCCGGCTGGCCCGGAGGGGCAGGATGAGCAGGGGTCTCCCCCGATCTCTGCTCTCGGCTCTGAGTGGGTCAGACCCTGCCCAGCCCCACGTGCTGACATGCCACCTGCTTTCCAGCCTGGAACAGGCCCTGCTGTCATGTCCCGGCTTACGAGGAGCCACCGCTCGTGGTCCCATCCTGGGTTCCCCACTCAGATGCTTCCAGGTCCTTCAGGCTGGAGGATTCCCTGCAGGAAAGGGACTGGAGCTGCTGCACCAAGGGATGCGGTTCTCATCCCCCCTGCTCACCTGCCTGGTGCTGACCCCCTGCCCAGAGCAGCGACCCACACCACCACCTGCCCCCCACTCACAGGGTGCCCAGCGCCCTGCTCCTTTCGGAGCTGCTGGGAGACTCAGTTTCCCAGCTGGAATGCCACTCGTGGGTGGGGTGGCAGAGCTGGGGGTACGAAACCCTGATTCTCCTGTGGGAGCATCCCGTGCATCCAGAGGCGGGGTGGAGCAGGCACAGCCCGGGTCCTGTCACCCCGGGAAAGTGCTGGGCTAGTCCTGGCAGCGCTGGGCTTCGCTGGGGGCCACCAAGTGCTTGTCCTGCGTGGGGTTCGTGCCTTTGGGACAGCGCTTGTGCCTGGGATGCTCGGCCATAGCGACACAGTGGCTGTGCCGCGGGTGGCATTCTGGGTGTCACCTTTAGAGAGCTTGGGACCGCCCCCGTCAGCCTGGCGGTGGGGCAGCACCTCGCCGGGGTGTTCCCTTCCTTTCCCTGCAGAAGCAGGCTGGGAAAGCACCTCCCAAGGGAATGTGGTGCCCGGTGGAACGATGCTCAGGGGCAGCCGGTGGCTCTCCTAGCTCAGGCTGTGCCCGCTGCCCCCGTGCCCCCCGTGCCGCATCCCGCGGGCTGTCACCGCGCGGGGACGGTGCGATGCAGAGTGACAGGCGGGGACGAGGCGGCGCGTGTGGCCCCTGGCTGGGGCTGCGGGGCCGCTGACAGCCCGGGTGTGAGGCCGGCTTGCACTCAGCCGCGTGTGTAATCTGCTTACGGGGCCACCGGCACAGCCCCGGGCTCCCGCTGCCGTAAATCCCCGCTCCTGCCGGGAGTGCCGGCCGGGACGCTTGGAAAGCGGCCGAGCGACCCTGGATCGCGCCTGAGCTGCTCTGATGCAGCTCGACATGCATCAGGGTGAATCACCGTCCCTGGTGACCCCGAAGTGACAGCTGGGGAACCCTGACTGCCACCCACGGCTCCTCCTGGGGCACTGTTAACCCTTCGCCTCCCAGGGATGAGCCGGGAAAGCCGAGGCAGGAACGCTGGAGCTTCTGCCTGGGATCCCTGTGGTAGGCAGCATCCCTGCTTCTCCCAGTCCAGGCCTGGGTCCTTCCCAGGCAGGCCCAGCTCGAGCAGGAGCTTGGAGCCATGTGGGGAAGCTTTAATTGTCAGGTGCAAAAGTGTGCAGTTTTATGGAAAACTGGGTTTCTGACCTCAAGGAGGCTGTGGAGACCTGCTGGGGGGTGCTCCAGGTGGGCAGTGGGAGAGGACGTGGTGTGCACTGGGATGGAGGGGCATTTTGTCCTGGAATGGAGGGAGATTTTTGTCCCGGGATGGAGCGGGTTTTTGTCCCAGGACAGAGGTGTTTCCAAGGACTGCGTGTCCTCCTGGGCTGCAGCCAATCTGTGTGTTCAGCGCAGGGGTGCTGCTGGTGCTGCTGGTGGTGGTCCTGCAGCCCCTCAGGACCTCCTTTGGCTGGTCCTTGAACTCTCCGCAGCCGGGCAGGAGCTGGGTTTGGCTGTGCCCCGGGGGTCCCTCTCCCATCCCCTGCCCCTCGCCGGGGCCGTGCCTGGCTCCTGGGTGCCGCGGGGCGCGGAGCCTGCCCAGGGTGGAGTTATGCTAATGCTGCTCCCCAGCCCTCGACGCAGCCGGTGCCACTCGGCATCTTCTCCTGGCCACGGGCGACACCGGCTGGGCCATGGCCACCTGCCCCGAGCTGCAGCCTGGGCAAGAGGTACGGGGGCAGCACCCGTCCCCGGCGGGGCGAGAGAGGGGGCAGGGCGGGTGGGGGGCACGGACCAGCCCGGTGCTGCGGGAAGGTGCCACAGCCGGTGCTCTGTCCCTGGGACAGCCCTGCCGGGGGCCGCACTTGCTGAAGGACCCCCAAGGACGCGGCGCAAACCTCGGTGCCGCGGCACTGCCGAGGTCATCGGCTTCTCTGGGGGACGAGGGCGAGCCCCAGAGGGCTGGAGCCCCGAGGCATGGAGCGAGCGGCAGCAGGGCTGGAAGCGCTCGCCGCTGGTGGTGGCATCATCTCCCATCCCCGAGTGTCCCCAGCCGGGCTGTGCTGTGCTGGGGGCTGCCGTTGAGCTCCCCCAGGTCACGGGCGGTGAGGAAGAGGATGCTGCGGTCACACAGACCCACCGAGCACTCGGGACCCGCTGCGGGACAGGGGAGCGCGGGGGTCCCGCAGCCCCCGCCATGGGGCCACCTGCTGCCCCCCAGCCTGGCACCGCAGTCCCCGTGCGGTGGCCGTGGGGGCAGCGGGGCAGCGGGAGCGGGGGGCAGCGGGAGCGGGGCCAGGCGTGCGAGCGCTCAGCCCCGGCAGCGCCGTGACCTTGTTTCCAGCCCGCTAATTCCGCGCATCTCGCCTTGCCGCCGGCACCGCTGCCCGCCCCGCCAGCGAGCGGGGACACGGCGTGGGGGAGGACACGTGTCCCCACGGAGGGCTCTCGCCTCGAGGCCCCGGTCTGGGGGGGCACTGACCCCCGGCTGGGAGCCTGCAGGGTCACGGGCTCCCCCGGCCCCTGCGTGCCTCTCGTTTGGGGTCTCACTGCCCGTGGGGCTGGGGTCGCCTGGCAGTTGCCGTGGGATCTTGGGGACATTGGTGCCTGCTGGCAGCAGGGCTTGGCCCCACGGGAGCCGCTGCCGGACGTGCCCTTGGGAACACGTCTCCTCCCTCCAGCGCTTGTAAACAGGATGTGGAGCCATCCCAATCCCGGCGTCCCCGGCCCTCGTCCCAGCCCCGCCACCCCACGGGGCAGCAGCTCGGGGGCAGCTGTGCCTGTCTCCCCCAGTCCCCGCTCCGGGACGGGCAGAGCCAGGCGAAGGAGGTGTCGGGGTCCTGGTCAGTCCCTGGGCCGGGTCCCCCGCCCTGGCGGCCTCCTGGCACTGCAGGGACGGGGGTCCCTTGTGCCATCGCCCGTGCTGGCCCCCTGTGAACGGGCAGCAGGCGGGGGGCACGGGCACCAGGGGACCCCTGCCCACCATCTGCCTCCCCCTGGCTGCGGCCCAGCTCAGGTCACCCTCCCCACTGCTCTTCACCTCTTCTTGGTGTCTCTGCCTCCTCTCGGCCCCCTCCCTGTCCTCCTGGCAGGCCATGGGGCGCGGGGGGGTCCTGGCTGCCCCAGAAGACCCCGAGGAGCGGCGGGGTGCCCAGGGGGAAGGCGCCCACCCCTGCCCCCCGGAGTGCCAGGAGCTGGCTGCCGTCCCCACGCCACAAGCCGTAAGCGCCCGGGGTGCACGGCTGTGCCCACTGCCATCCCCACGGCTGTCCCCGTGGCTGTCCCCAGGGTGGTGGCTGGTCCCCTGGGGTGGCCGTGCCCCCTCTCTCCTCCCATCCCTGCCACCTTGAGGCTGCATGTGTCTGGCTGCTGCGGCTTGGGGGCTTGTGAGGCTGAGGTGGGTGGTGCCATCTCGGGCTGGCACTGCCACCACCAGTGTCACCTCCTCCCTTGGTCCCCAGATAAAGCGTTTCCTGAAGGAGGACTCGGACGAAGCTGAGCTGACCCAGTTCCTGCGGGATTGTCCACCAGCTGACAGCTCCAGGAAGGTGGAGGCCCCAGAGATCCGGCGGGAGCCCGGCCACCCCCTGGGCAGCGTGGGCAGGGTCCCCCCTGACGAAGCCAGCGACGAGAGGGACGCCAGGCTCTTCTCCCGCTCTCGGCCCTCGGATTTCCAGCAGCACATCGCCGCGCCCCCGCCCCCCAGCCCCAACCGCCCGCGGAGCCCCTGGGGGCAGCTGGACCCCTACGACTCCTCCGAGGTGCAGGACGTGTCCGTGGGGAGGGGGACGCACGTGGGGCGAGGGGCTGCGGGATGGAGGATGTTCCCATCCCGTGAGCACAAAGGTTTTGGGCAGGCATGGCCTCACCCCCGGGAACTCCAACCCTGGGAATCCCTCTGTGGGTGGGGGGAAGGAGGGGCTTTCCAGGGTAGGAGGTGGGCTGGCGGTGTCCCGTGTCCCACGTCCTCTGTGCCCTCTGCAGGATGACAAGGAGTACGTGGGCTTTGCCACGCTGCCCAACCAGGTGCACCGCAAGTCTGTGAAGAAGGGCTTCGACTTCACCCTCATGGTGGCAGGTACCAGGGGGGCTGAGCCCGGCCCGGGGGTGCTGACCCCACTCTGGATCCCGAACACCCTGGACAGGGGTGGCGGACACTGGCTGCCCCCTTCATCTTTGTCCTGCTTTCCCAGGAGAATCCGGGCTGGGCAAGTCCACCCTGGTCAACAGCCTCTTCCTGACAGACATGTACCGGGACCGCAAGCTGCTCAACGCTGAAGGTCAGCAGGGACAGTCACAGCCCAGAGGGGTGTCCTGGGTGAGCTGGGCAGTGGCAGAGCCCAGGGGTGCTCCTGGGGCTGCAGCCCCTCTCCCGGCCCAGCCAGGCTCCTCTGAAGCCACGTGTGGTGCGTTGCCAGCTGCCCACTCGCACAGGGGGCTGCTCCGAGGCAGTGGGGTCCCCCCTGCACAGGATGGGGACCCCCCACGGGGACTTTATTCCCACTGGGAAAACAAGCCCTGGCTCGTTGGGCATCAGCTGGGGCCGCAGCATTTCTGGGAGGCTGGGGACAGTCAGGGCCTGGGGCACAGTGCCAGTTCAGCTGCAGCCAGTTTTTGAATTAAAATGGCCCAAACTTGCCCAAATCCCCAGGAGTTTGAGGGGTTTGTTTGATTTGTTTCCGTTGCTTGGAGTGAAAGCCAAAACACACAATGGAGCAGGAGCATCCCTGGGGATGCAGGGACACGGAGGGTCCTGGGGTGAAGGGGCATTGCAGTGTGGAGCTGTGGGGTCACATGTGGGGGTACCGGGAGCCTGAAATGCTCGTGCAGCAAGGTCAGAGCCCCGTGCTGCCCGAGCTGGGGTCCTGGGGTGGCAGTGGCACAGCCACCGAGGGATGGGTGCACATCCATGGGGACGTGGGGACCACGGCGGGGAGCATCCTCTCCTGGGCTGGAGCACGGTGCCTCTCAGGGCTGATCCAGCCGGGTGACTCCAGCCCCCAGGGTGAGGATGACACCCAGGGGTTGCAGCATGTCCCCACATCACCTCCACCCTCTCTGGTGTCCCCCCGGTGACACGTGTGCCCCCCACAGAGCGCATCACGCAGACAGTGGAGATCACCAAGCACGTGGTGGACATTGAGGAGAAGGGGGTCAAGCTGCGCCTGACCATCGTGGACACGCCGGGCTTCGGGGACGCCGTCAACAACACCGAGTGGTGAGTGCCACGGGGTGGGGACTGTCCCCAGGGTGGACACCCCGGGGTGGGTGTGATGGTGAGTGCCATGGGGTGGGGGTCTCCCCGGGG
>NW_024581335.1:0-18294 GCF_017639235.1 Corvus kubaryi
GGTGTGGCAGGGGCATCCTCTACGTTTTAGGGGGACCCTGGAGGGCCGCGTTGGGGTTGGGGGATGCAGAGGAGAGGCTTAGGGTGGTGGGAGATGTTCCTGCAGCCACCCCCAGCCTGGTGGCACTTTTGTCCCCACCATCCTGTGGCTCAGCCTGCCCTTCCCACAGCACTGGTGCACCCATGGGTGCTCCCAGCCCCCTCTGAGCCCCAGCCCCACCCTCGGTGCGGGGATGCAGGCTCCCGGGGCTGATGGCGTTGCCCACAGGTGGCCGGGGAGCAGAAGTACCACCCCGAGTGCTTCAGCTGCCTCAACTGCCGCGCCTTCATCGGGGACGGGGACACCTACGCGCTGGTGGAGCGCTCCAAGCTCTACTGGTACGGCTGGGCTGGCCTGGGGGGCTGGGGGGACACGGCCCCCGGCACCCCCGCCCACCCTCCCGCTCCGCTCCCCGCAGCGGCCACTGCTACTACCAGATGGTGGTGACCCCGGTGATCGAGCAGATCCTGCCAGACTCCCCGGCCTCCCGCATCCCTCACACCGTCACCCTTGTGTCCATCCCCGCCTGCTCCGACGGCAAGCGCGGCTTCTCCGTCTCCATCGACCAGGGCTGCGGCACCGAGCACCCCCGCACCGTGCGCGTCCGAGAGTGCGTCCCTGAGCCCTCTGCCCCCGTCCCCTTCCCAGGGCTGGGGCATCCCGCACCCCTTCTGCCCCTGGGATCCATCCCAGGGACACCTTTTGGGGGTGGGAGGAGGAGAGATGGGCCTGGGGGTGTCCCCATTGTCCAGGTCTGGCCTCTTGGGTGTGTGGTGGCATGTCCCCAGATGCAGGGGGGTTTGTGGGGGCTGTGCTGGTGTGTTCCTGGCCATGCTGGCATTGCCCCGTGTGGCAGGGTGGGCTGAGGGTACCATGCATGTCCCCGTGTGGTTGGGGTGGCTCGTGGAGACATTGCCAGCATGTCCCTGTCCAGCAGGAGGGACCCATGAGCAACGTGCCTGTTGTCCCCATCTAGCAGGATAACTCTGGGGACCATGACTGCGTGTCCCCATCCTAGAGGGCGACTCATGGGAGCCATGACAACGTGCCCCCATCAAGCAAGGGTGACCCGTGGGCAGTGTGCCTCCGTGTCCCCGTCCAACGAGGGCAGCTTGTCTGCATGTCCCCTGCCAGCAGTGGGTGTCTTGCCCACACATCCCCACCTTGCAGGGGCTGGCTTGTGGGAACAGTGACTGCATGTTCCCAGAGGTGACTCGCAGAGAACATGCCACCTCCTTGGGACAGTGACAGGGGGGTGACTCCGTGGGCACACTCACTGTGATGGTGACAGCCGGGTGACCCCATGGGCAGTGTCCCAGCACACCCCCCTGATGGTGACAGTGTCGGGGGTCTGACCCCCTGTCCCCACAGGGTGGACCCGGACTGCATCAGCCCTGACATGAAGAACTCCATCCACGTGGGCGACCGCATCCTGGAGATCAACGGGACCCCCATCGGCCACGTGCCCCTGGACGAGGTACACTCCACTCCCCCTGCCACACCCCCAGCCAGCCCCGCTGCCGCCCCGTCCCCAAACCCGCCCCACCACCACTTCCCTCCGCAGATCGACCTGCTGATCCAGGAGACGAGCCGCCTGCTGCAGCTGACCATCGAGCACGACCCCCACGAGCCCCTGGGCCGGGAGCCAGGGCTGGCGGGCAGCCCCCCACCCGCCCCGTGCAGCCCCCTGCGCTCGCCGGCGCCCGCGCCCTGCGAGGACCCCGCTGCCATGCGCCAGCGCGCAGTCATGTAAGGCCGCCCCGGCCCCTGCCCCAGCCGGGTCCCCCCCGCCCTGGCACTGACCACTGCCTGTCCATCCCCCAGGAGGAGCTGCAGCACGGACAAGTCCCCGGGCTCGGGCTCCGTGGGCTCTCCCGCATCCCAGCGCAAGGACATCGGGCGCTCCGAGTCCCTGCGCGTCGTGTCCCGCGCCCACCGCATCTTCCGCCCCTCCGACCTCATCCACGGAGAGGTGCTGGGCAAGGGCTGCTTCGGCCAGGCCATCAAGGTGGGGCAAGGGGCACGAGAGGGGGGGTCTCGGCTCCCTGGGATGCAGCGGGGGTGGCTGAGTCCCTGCACTCCCGGCCAGGTGACGCATCGGGAGACGGGCGAGGTGATGGTCATGAAGGAGCTGATCCGCTTCGACGAGGAGACGCAGAGGACCTTCCTCAAAGAGGTGAGCGTCCCCTGTCCTTAATCCTCCAGGCTGGGGGGATGTGAGGGGGGGATCTGTCTGGTCCTGGCCCCCACCTGGGCACAACCCCTGGAGAGGGGTGACCGGGCCCCGTGGGTGCAGCCCTGCCCGCTGAGTCTACAAGCAGCAGCTCTGTCAGGGGCTGTGGGAGCCTCGGGGTGTCACGGACACGGGGCTGGGGGTCTCCTGCAGGTGAAGGTGATGCGCTGCCTGGAGCACCCCAACGTGCTCAAGTTCATCGGGGTGCTCTACAAGGAGAAGAGGCTCAACTTCATCACAGAGTACATCAAAGGGGGCACCTTGAGGAGCCTCATCAAAAGCATGGTGAGCACTGGGGGGCAGGTCGGTCCCCCACCACCCCTCAGCCCCGGTGGGGCTGGGGACCCCTCTTCCTTTTCCATTCCCTGACAAATTCCCCCTTCTCCTGCCCCCCAGGACAGCCACTACCCCTGGAGCCAGCGGGTCAGCTTCGCCAAGGACATCGCCGCCGGCATGGTGGGTGCCACCGTGGGGTGGGTGGGTGGGTGGGATGGGTGCTGCTGGGTGGGGGGGCCACGGTGTGGGGGTGCCCCTGCTCTCAGCCCACCCTTCCCACAGGCCTACCTCCACTCCATGAACATCATCCACCGCGACCTCAACTCTCACAACTGCCTCGTGCGGGAGGTGAGTCCCACCCTGGTGCTGTCCTCCCCTGGCCTGGCTGGGGCTCTCAGTCCCCTCCCCCAGGCCTCACCCCTGCCTGTCCCCCCAGAACAAGAGCGTGGTGGTGGCTGACTTTGGGCTGGCGCGGCTGATGGTGGACGAGAAGAACCAGCCCGAACATCTCAAGAACCTGAAGAAACCGGATCGCAAGAAGCGCTACACGGTGGTGGGGAACCCCTACTGGATGGCCCCCGAAATGATCAACGGTGAGGGGAATGTGGCCATCCAGGGCTCTGTCCCCAGGCAGGGGACGCTTGGTGGGGCAGGGCCCTGACCCTGTCTGTCCCTGCAGGGAGGAGCTACGATGAGAAGGTGGACATCTTCTCCTTCGGCATCGTTCTGTGTGAGGCAAGTGCCCCTGGGGCTGGGCTCTGCCATGGATGCTGGGGTCCTCATGGTGTTTGGGGTCACTCCCCCAAGGTTGGGGTGTCCCCCTTGGCGTTGGGGCGTTTAGAGTCTCCACTTTAAGATTGGAGCCACTTCCCTTGGGCTTGGGGTCCCCCTAGGGCTTGGAGTCCCCATTGTATTTGGGTTCTCCTCCAGGATAAAGTTCTCCCCCTTGGGATTGGGGTCTCCCTTTTGGAGTTGGGGTCCTCACTGTGCTTGAGTTGCCCCTCTTGGGCTTGGAGTCCTGCCTTGGGGTTGGGGCCTCTCCCCTTTGGTTAAGGGTCGCCCTGTTGGGGTCTCTCCCTTGGGGTTGGGGTTTCTTCATTGTGTCTGGGCTCCCTCTTGGGCCTTAGACATCTCCCCCTTGGGGCTTAGGGGTCCCTGTTTGGGGTTGGGGTCCCCCCTTGGTGCTGAGCCCGCCCGTCCCTGCCGCTGCCCGCAGATCATCGGCCGGGTGAGCGCTGACCCCGATTACCTGCCCCGCACCACCGACTTCGGCCTCAACGTCCGGGGCTTTCTGGAGCGCTACTGCCCCCCCGCCTGCCCCCCCAGCTTCTTCCCCATCGCCGTCTGCTGCTGTGACCTGGACCCCGAGAAGAGGTGGGTGATGGATACCCCAGGGGATGCCTGGGGCCGGGGCCGGGCTGGGGGCAGAGCCGGCGGAGCTGCCACGTGTGCCCTTGTCCGCAGGCCGTCCTTCGCCAAGCTGGAGCAGTGGCTGGAGGCGCTGCGCATGCACCTGGAGATCCACCTGCCACTGAGCTCCCAGCTGGAGCAGCTGGACCGGGCCTTTGGGGAGACGCACCGGCGGGAGGGGGGGCTGCCCGCACCCCCCCGGTAGAGCCCTCGCCCGCACCCTCTGCAGCCACGGGAGAAGGAGCCACGCCCGCCGCCAGCCGCTCCTGGGGCTGCCCCACCCCGGGGCTGGACCCCCGGGCGCGCCCCCGCCCCGCCGCCCGCCCTGCCCCGCCCCGGGGAGCCGGTTCTCCCCGGGGCCGCATGGCCCTGGGCACCCCGTGGCCCTGGGCACCCCCACGCCGTAGCTCTGACCGCCAGGACCAGCCCGGCCGGCCGCACCGCGGGGACCGTCCCGTGTCCCCGTGTCCCCCACCCCGGCTCACCTCCCGTTTGCACACCGGGGCTGCCCCCGCCGAGCCCCGCGGGCTCCCCGGCCAGAGCCGCGGCCTCGCGGCGGTGCCTTGGCTTTCCGTGAACTTGCACTGCGACACCGGAGGGACCCCGCGGCCCCCGGGGCGCCCTCGTAGCAACGCCCTCGGCCGGCCCCTGACGCTGCTCCCGCCGGCACCCCGGGCTCGGGGGGCTGCCGGCACCCCCGGCCGAGCGAGGGGGCCGCGGGGACTCCCCCGTGGCGCGGGGACGGGCACGTAGCGGTCCCTGCTGCCCCCGCGCCTCTGCTGCCCGTGCTGAGCCCTGACCGCGCAGCCCTGGGGATGGAGGGATGTGGGGCCGCGGCTCATCTCGGTCCCCCTGCCCTGGGGGGCCCGGGGGGTTGCGCCACGCGGTGCTTTTCATGCTCTTTATTCAGGTTCATTTTTCTGTAAGATATTTAAAGAGAAGAGTTTGTATTATTTTTTCATACAACGTAGCGTCTGCCATTTGTCACTGCCTCGGTTCTGCTTTCCCGAAGGGATCAAACTGTGAAGCCTCTCCGCGCACTTTTGCCCGGGAAGTCCAAGGCGACCTCTGCGGAGGCGGGAAGGGAGCTCAAACTGTGATGTACCCCGAGCCGTGAGTCAATAAATCCTTCCCCGCTCGCTGCCCGGCCTGTTGGCAATCGCTCGCCTCCCCCGGGGGGGCTGGGAGCTCCTGGGGAAACTGAGGCAGGAGGGGACGGTCCCTCTGCCCAGGGTGGGGCTGTGGCACCGGCCGTGGTGGCATCCACCAACTCGCTCACCCGCAGTGCTGTCGTCCCCCTTTGTGCTGTCCCCACCCCTCTGTGGGTACCCCCAGCCCTGGGACTGGAGCCATCCCTGCCTGTGTCAGCAGGGCCCCCGAGCCCTGCGGCCCCTCACTGGCCTGGTGGCCATGCCCGCTGTCACCCCAGCCCTGTGACCATCGGTGCCGTGGAGCTGCTTTGCCTTCGGTGTAAAACCAGCCCCAGGGACAGTGAGGTGGCTCATGCTGGGGTAGCCCATAGCCCTCCCCTGCTGTCCCTCTGTCCTTGTCACCTTCCTGAACCAAACTGAGGTCCCCAAGGTGGGGAATCTCCGTCCTTGGGGGATGCTGAGCTTTGTGAGCTGGAGAAGACCTGGAACCCGAGGAGCTGAGGGGGGAGGGATGGGGAAGGGGTCCCCAAGGATGGCCCCAGTGATGCTGCAGCTGGGGAAGGAGCCTGAAGGGGTCCCAGGATCCATCAGGAAACCTCATGGCTTATTGCTCCGGGGGGGCCAGGGGGACGTAGTGACAGTGGCTCTGTCCCCCTCCCGGGGTGGCTCCTGTGTGCCTGCTCCCCAGTACCCCAGTGAGGGACAGGGGCCAACACCCTGCCTGGTGCCACGGGCTGTCACCACCCTTGGTGACACCGCACTGCCCTTGGTGCTGACTGTTTGCTCTGGGAGCAGGACACTGTCACTCCCTGGGAATGTTGGGGTGAGGGACCCACTGTGGCCATCACACCTGGGAAACACCACAGTCCCCAGTCCCCTGCTGCCACAGGAGAGCAGGTCTCCGGGAGACCCCCAGCCCTGCAGCAGGAACCCCTGAACCCCCAAACCCCTGGGACCTGCCCAGCCCCTCACCCAGCCGGGTGCAGCTGTGGGTGTGCTGTGCCCGGTGGTGTCAGGGACACCACACCCACTGCGACACTTGCTGGTGGCCCCTGGGACAAGAGCCAGCAGCTGGCCACAACAAGTGGCCACTCAGTCACCCCTGTGACCAGCAACTCACCCCAGACCAAGCTGGGATCCCCCCTCACCAGGCAGGGAGGTGGCTCTGGCACAGCTGCACTGGCCTCTTGCTGTCACTGTCACCCCAAAGCCCCCCCGGAGGTGTGCAGTGCCCTGTGCCCAAATCCAGCCCCAGTCCAGCCTGACCCAGTGCCCGTGGGAGGGGCTCATCCCAGCACCAGCATCTGGCTGTCCCCTCCAGCCATTCCCTCCCAGGAGGGACAGGGCCACCCAGACCATGTCACAGGCCACCAAGAGCTGCCACCGCATCCACTGTCCCCTCCCAGGTCCTGCTCTGTGCCCACCCTGGGATGTCCTTGGTAGGGTCCTGCCCACGCCTGACCCCAGTTTGGAATGGTGGCACGTGGGGAGCCAGGGGTCCACACCAAGGGGGTGGCCGAAGGCACCGGTGGCTCTGGCAAGGATACCCTGAGAGCTCCGGCTCCAGCCATGACCCATTGGCCACGGGTTTGTCACCTTCCTCGGGGGAAAGTTTGGGGCTCCAGTGCAGAGGGAGAAGGTCAGGTTCTCCCAGAGTCTGGGCAAGGGGGGCACTGCTGCTGCAGGGACCCTCCTGGGGGACATCTTGTGACAGGGGTGACAGGCACAGGGTCCTTGTGAGGCTTAAGATGTGCAAGGAGAGGAGGTGCTGGGGGCCAGTCTGGACACCCAGCTCCATAGGGAGGTGTGGAGATGGAAAAGGATTCCTGGGATCCCACCAAGGCACCTGACTCTGTAGGGAGGTGTGGGGCTGGAGGAGGTCACTGGGATCCCACGAGGGTGCCCAGCTCCGCAGGGATGTGTGGAGCTGCAGAGGGGTCATTGGGTCCAGCTGGGGTGTCCAGCTCCATGGGGACATGGGGTCTGGGCCCCATCCCTGGCCACAGCAAGACTCAGCCCCACATGAGGATTTCCCAGAGCAGCCAGTGGCTCTGGGATCCTCTGGAGCCCTTTCTACCTCAGCCCATCCTGGCTTTGAGCCAGAGGCTGGACTGGAGACATCCTGGGACCATTCCTGTCCTCCAGCCCTCTGATCCCCCTCCTGCATCTGGCACATGGCTCTGCGGGGTGTCTGTCGTGGTTGGCCCTGTCCCCAGCGCCACCTTTGTCCCCTGGGTACAGGATCCATCCCTCTGGCTCAGGACCAGGGGCTTTGTGTGGGTCTGGAGCAGCCTGAGCCCTGCCTCGGTGATTTGGTGTCACTGTCCCACCTCTGTGTCCCCCTCTGCGGCCTGGGCTGCGATAGGAGCCACCTCCTTGGGTCACACGTGTCACCAGGACCTGGTGGCTGCAGGGGAATGTCCAGATGCCCAAAACCCTGGTGGAGCTCCGAGGCCAATGGTGAAGGGTCGGTACCTGACTGCCTCAATTTCCCCTTCACTGGAGCGGGGTGTGGGACGTGAGGATGGGAAGAAGGGCTGTCACTGCAGCTCCTGTCCCCCCTCAGGTGTCCTCTGGTCCCTGACAGGTGAGACTGGCCAAATCCAGGCAAGAAAATCCCCTGGGACACACGTTCCCGCCTCATTTGCCAGCAGTTTTTGTAAGGTCTGCATAAGCAACACTGGGAATGCAGCTCTGCCATCCTGCCCCTCTCTGCCAGCTGGGGGCACATGGGGCCCATCCCCAACCCCACTGCTGCTCTTGTGGGGACACAGCACCTGGGAGGGGACAGCTGGGGAGCCCTGGAAACCTCAGCTGCTTCTGCTGGGAAAAGTGGCTTCTCCTCAGTCCCGCTGCCATCCTCCCCCAGCTCCAGCATAGCCCCTTCCCACTGGGGCTCCGGAGTGGGAGGTGAGTGATGGGTGCTCCTGGTTTCCCAATGCCACCAGGTCCCCAGGCAGGACCAGGGATGGGCAGCATCGACTGGTGAATCCTTTGTGAGGGATTTGGGGGCTGGTGACACGTGATGAGTTGTGGGAAGGTTCAGTCCAAGGAGGGTAGGGGGCCTTGTGTGGGCAAGGCTTGGGGTGGGACCACCTGGGCTCGTGGGTTTAGATGGCTGTGCCACCGTCCCCACTGCTGTTGTCACCATCCCATAGAGCTCATCCCATGCCCAAACCCCTCTGAGGGGCTGGCACTGCCCGGACTCGGGGAATGTGGACCCTCAGAACCCCCAGGCTCTGAGCAGGGGCTCCCTGCAGAGACAACCCAAGGACAGGGACACTGGGATGTGGGCGTGGGGAGCTGTGGGACCCTGACAAGTGGGTTTAGGGGACCCTGGTGTGTGGGTTTGGGGAGCTGGAAGACCCTGGCATGTGGGTTTTGGGTTTGGGGGCAATTGGCTGCTCTTTAAGACCCAAGCACAGGGAGCAACCCAGGCACGGGCAGCCCTTGTGGGCTCAGACCAAGGGGAAGAGGCCCAAGGGCAGGAGTTACACCCCAGGTTTTTGGGGTCCACCCTGAACACAGACCCCCAACCCACCTCATCCTTGTGCTGGAGCAGCTCTTGGGGAGCACTGTAGGGTACCTGATGTGGCTCATCTTTTCCACTGTGTGAAAAATGAGTTTGTTCCCGGCTTGGAGTCTGTTTGGCTGCTTTGGAGTGGAGAGCAGGGCTTCTGCCTGTCTGGTGGCTTTGGGGATGGACCCCTGGGGCTCTGTCCCCTGGGCTGTGTCACTGGGAGCAGCAGCGAGGTGCTCCTGTCCATGCACATGGCATTCCTCGGCCCAGCCACCGCGCTGGGAAGGCCCCAAAACGCGACCCGTTGCAAGAGAAAGAGCTAAAAATAGAGGTTCCCACGGATGCAGGGAAGCATCCGAACATGTGGCCTCCGGACCCGCCAGCAGTTGAGCACGGGGCTGACCCCAGCCCCATCCCATGCCTGGCTGACACCCTGTGGTTTCCATGACCCCAAATCTTCCCCTCGGACCCTCCTGTGAACCTCCCAGCGCCCCGGCCCCGTCTCGGTGCGGGTGATGCAGCGGGGGAGCCGGCAGCCCCGGCGCAGGCAGCGAGGAGGTTAAACTCCCCACGCCCGCCGGATGCAGCATCCTGGGCTGGGCTCTTTCCATCTTGTTTTGGTTTGGAGGAATAAAAGCTTTGGCAGCAGCAAAGCCGCTTCCCAAAATAACTCAGCCTCCCATAGTAATTATAGAGCTCTGGGCCCCGGTAGCGAGCGGAGACTTCCCAGCCGGGCCGGGACCTGGGATCGCTGCTGCCGCCGGGCCGAGGGACCCCGGCGTGCCTCGGGGACCTTGGGGACCTCTCCAGCAGTGCCAGCCTCCCTGGGCGTCACCATCGCTCCCCTTTGCGTCATCGCCCAGCCAGGAACGTGCAGCCCCCTGTCCCCTCCCGCTCCGCCCCTGATCCCTTCAGCTTTTAATGCTCTGTGTAAAGCCCAGGTTGCAGCTCCCCGGCCTCGATGGGCATTGGGCTACCGGAGCGAGGCCGTGGCAAGCGGGTGGCCGCTCCCGGCTGTGCCCGCTGGCCAGGCCGAGAACACCCAGCTCGGCCCAGCAGTGCCCGGCTGAGAACGCCCGGCTCATCCCGGCAGCGCCCGCTCGCCCCCGCGGGGCTCAGCGGTACTCCTTGAAGGGCAGGGAGAGCCCGGGCTGAGCTCCTGGAGCCCCCGAGCCCCTAATCCCCGGTAATCTCGGAGGAAAGCGCTGCCTGTGGGGATTAGGGATGTAAACAGTCACCCTCACCTGCCTGCCCCTACCTGACCCTGCCTGGACCCCCCCAGCCGGCCAAGGTGGAGTGCTGGGAGAGCGGGATCCCTGCCTGGAGCCCCCAAATATACAGGGTCGAGGTGGCCACCGGTGCTCTCTGAGGCTGCGTCGAGCCTGTGATATTTATTTATGGGAATAAAGGGAATGTGGAGCCATCTGGACACAGCCTGGCTCTGTCATGTCCGAGGGGAAGAGACTCCAGGCGGTGACAAGGCTGGGGACAAGGCTGAGATGGTCCCTGTGGAGTCACACAGCTTCGGTCAGAGCCTGACCGGGGCTGGATCCGTCTTCTCCTCCTGGGGAATTGCCACTGGCTTTTCTTATGGGCAGGGAAACTGAGGCAGGGAGGGGAAGCCTATGAGAGGGATGCTCTGGGAATGCATGTGGCCTCGCCACCCCCGTGGCTTGGAGTGAGTTTGAGGTGGGACAAGGACAGTCCTGAGGGACAGCTGGACTGGGAGACTGAAATTTGGGGAGGGCTGAGCTCTGCCAGCTGCTCGCCACGGGCAACGGCCACCGCGGCCAAGGCTCCCCCGGCCCCTTTCATGGCCGGAACACGAGCGCCCCAGGCAACCCCGCGCGGTGCCGGTGTCCTCCCTGCCCTCGGGGACACGGGGACACGGCCGCGTGCCACTGCCACTCACACGGGCTTGGGGCCGGGGGCACCCCGGGAAGCGGCTGCCATCCCTGATGCGGGATGGGAGTGGGAATGGGGGCAGGACACAGCCAGCCGGGTGTCTGGGTCCCTTTGCCAGCCCACCGGCCAGGGGCAGGGTGGCTCGGCATCGGCTTCGGGAGGGGCAGGCGAGCTGGGATTTTGCAGAGGGAGAACTGGGAGACTGGGATCCGGTGACCCGTGCCCAGCGCAGTCCCTGGTGCCCAGCGGGTGATGCGGGATGTGTGGTGCTGGGGCGTTTTCCCAGTACCTAACAGCCCCGAGCTGGTGCCCAGTGCTCCCAGCCGCCAGTGGCTGTGTGGAGCCCAGTGCCTCCTGCGCAGTACCTGGTACTGGTGGCACTGCCAGGAGGTCACTCCCCGGCACGGGGGCTGTTCCCTCTCACCTGCACCAGCAACTGGTGCTGGGGCCTTGTCCCCACTGCCTGCACCGGGCCCTGCCAATGCCCAGTACCCAGTACTGGTGCCCTGTCCCTGGTGCAGTGTCTTGTTCCTGGCGCTGGTGCCCCAGCGCTGATGCTGGAGCCCTCTGCCCGGTGCTGCTGCCCTGTGCCACCACCCCGTGCCCACCGTGCAGTTCCCGGTGCCCGGTGAGTGCTGCCAGAGCTGGTGCCTGCTGCTTGGTGCCTGGCCCCGGTGCCAGCTGGCAAGGGGAGTGCCCGGGGCCGACGCCAGGTATTGATGCCAGAGCCGACTGCCAAGGTTGGGTGCTGATGCCCAGCGCCCGGTACCGGTACCCAGTGCGTGGTGCCAGTGCCGGGTGTGCGGTGCCTGGTGCCGGTGCCCGATGTCGGTGTCGGTGCCCGGTGTACATTGCTCGGCCCCGGTGCCGGTGCCGTGTGCCTGTGCCCGGTGCCCCTGTGCAGTGCGCGCTGCCGGGCGCTGTTGCCGCTGCCGGTGCCGCTGCCGGTGCCGGTGCCCGGTGCCGCTGTCGGTGATGCCGAGCGGCCGCCCCGCCCGCCCCCCCCGCCCGCCCCGCCCCGGGGCCGCCCCCGCCCCCGCCGCTGCTATTTCTGCTAATCCGCGGCGGGGCCCGGCCGTGCCCATCGGCAGCCGCCGCTCCCGGACGGCGCCCGGCGCCGCAGCCATGGTAAGGCCGGCGGGGACGTGGGACCGGCCCGGGCCGGGCTGCCCCGCACCGCCCCGCACGGTGGCACGGGCCCGCTCCCGCAGCCCGGGCCCGCTCCCGCAGCCCGCTGCCCTCCGTGAAGGTGACGGTGCGCGGGGGCGGAGCGGACCGGGGCCGCCGGTGCCGCAGCGGAGCGCGGGGGGGACACGGGCGGCGGGGCAGCACCTGCCCGGCCCCCGGGGGAGGCGGGGGGACCACGGGCCCCTTACTGGGGCATCCGGGAGGGCAGCGCTCGGGAGCGTCACCTGCGTGTCCCCCCGTCCTGGGCTCCCCCCACGGGTGTCCGTGCGTGGGCAGCGGGAGCGTGGCTCCTGCTCTGGCGTGGCTCCGTGCTGAGCATCGATCCCCAGCTTTTGGCAGGTCCCCGTGCTGCGGCGCTGGCGGCACTGCCAGCCTGGCCGGGCCCTCGGCCGGGACCGTCACACGCACGGAGCCGGCTCTGTACTCACCGGCAAGGTCCGGAGCCGCCGCTGGCGTTGCCGGCCCGCGGGAGCTTGTTCTGCATCTCCCGTCCTGCCTCAGCCCTCCGCGGTGGTGGCAGGTCCCCAGGAGCCGCTCGGCCGGGCCACGTCTCCGCGGGGACCTCAGGCTGTGTCCAGGGTGAGGATGAGGACGGAGGTTTGTGGCCGTGGCTCGCGCGGCACCGGCTTGTGGCCGCTGGGACAAGTGGCCTCGGTGGGGAGCGCTGCGGCCGCGCTGCCCCGGCAGCCGCCGTGGGAACCAGCCCGGCACATTCCTCCGGAGCTGGAGCAGCGAAAGCAGAGAGGAGGGCGGCTGGCGGAGCGTGTCGCAACGGAGCGCCTTCCCGACAGGCTCCAGACTGTGGCTTTTGGATGCACTCATCCAGCCCTGGAAACATCGGGGGGAGGACGGTAGTCACCGCTGGGGACCAGGAGCAGCCGGGCTCCCGCGTCCGTGAACGCGGGATGAGCTGGGGCTGGAGGTGCTCCAGAAGGATCTGCAGAGGCAGAGCCGGTGTCCCTGCCACCGGTGCCACATCCCTCAGTCCCCAAAGCAGTTCCCGGCTGGCCCGGAGGGGCAGGATGAGCAGGGGTCTCCCCCGATCTCTGCTCTCGGCTCTGAGTGGGTCAGACCCTGCCCAGCCCCACGTGCTGACATGCCACCTGCTTTCCAGCCTGGAACAGGCCCTGCTGTCATGTCCCGGCTTACGAGGAGCCACCGCTCGTGGTCCCATCCTGGGTTCCCCACTCAGATGCTTCCAGGTCCTTCAGGCTGGAGGATTCCCTGCAGGAAAGGGACTGGAGCTGCTGCACCAAGGGATGCGGTTCTCATCCCCCCTGCTCACCTGCCTGGTGCTGACCCCCTGCCCAGAGCAGCGACCCACACCACCGCCTGCCCCCCACTCACAGGGTGCCCAGCGCCCTGCTCCTTTCGGAGCTGCTGGGAGACTCAGTTTCCCAGCTGGAATGCCACTCGTGGGTGGGGTGGCAGAGCTGGGGGTACGAAACCCTGATTCTCCTGTGGGAGCATCCCGTGCATCCAGAGGCGGGGTGGAGCAGGCACAGCCCGGGTCCTGTCACCCCGGGAAAGTGCTGGGCTAGTCCTGGCAGCGCTGGGCTTCGCTGGGGGCCACCAAGTGCTTGTCCTGCGTGGGGTTCGTGCCTTTGGGACAGCGCTTGTGCCTGGGATGCTCGGCCATAGCGACACAGTGGCTGTGCCGCGGGTGGCATTCTGGGTGTCACCTTTAGAGAGCTTGGGACCGCCCCCGTCAGCCTGGCGGTGGGGCAGCACCTCGCCGGGGTGTTCCCTTCCTTTCCCTGCAGAAGCAGGCTGGGAAAGCACCTCCCAAGGGAATGTGGTGCCCGGTGGAACGATGCTCAGGGGCAGCCGGTGGCTCTCCTAGCTCAGGCTGTGCCCGCTGCCCCCGTGCCCCCCGTGCCGCATCCCGCGGGCTGTCACCGCGCGGGGACGGTGCGATGCAGAGTGACAGGCGGGGACGAGGCGGCGCGTGTGGCCCCTGGCTGGGGCTGCGGGGCCGCTGACAGCCCGGGTGTGAGGCCGGCTTGCACTCAGCCGCGTGTGTAATCTGCTTACGGGGCCACCGGCACAGCCCCGGGCTCCCGCTGCCGTAAATCCCCGCTCCTGCCGGGAGTGCCGGCCGGGACGCTTGGAAAGCGGCCGAGCGACCCTGGATCGCGCCTGAGCTGCTCTGATGCAGCTCGACATGCATCAGGGTGAATCACCGTCCCTGGTGACCCCGAAGTGACAGCTGGGGAACCCTGACTGCCACCCACGGCTCCTCCTGGGGCACTGTTAACCCTTCGCCTCCCAGGGATGAGCCGGGAAAGCCGAGGCAGGAACGCTGGAGCTTCTGCCTGGGATCCCTGTGGTAGGCAGCATCCCTGCTTCTCCCAGTCCAGGCCTGGGTCCTTCCCAGGCAGGCCCAGCTCGAGCAGGAGCTTGGAGCCATGTGGGGAAGCTTTAATTGTCAGGTGCAAAAGTGTGCAGTTTTATGGAAAACTGGGTTTCTGACCTCAAGGAGGCTGTGGAGACCTGCTGGGGGGTGCTCCAGGTGGGCAGTGGGAGAGGACGTGGTGTGCACTGGGATGGAGGGGCATTTTGTCCTGGAATGGAGGGAGATTTTTGTCCCGGGATGGAGCGGGTTTTTGTCCCAGGACAGAGGTGTTTCCAAGGACTGCGTGTCCTCCTGGGCTGCAGCCAATCTGTGTGTTCAGCGCAGGGGTGCTGCTGGTGCTGCTGGTGGTGGTCCTGCAGCCCCTCAGGACCTCCTTTGGCTGGTCCTTGAACTCTCCGCAGCCGGGCAGGAGCTGGGTTTGGCTGTGCCCCGGGGGTCCCTCTCCCATCCCCTGCCCCTCGCCGGGGCCGTGCCTGGCTCCTGGGTGCCGCGGGGCGCGGAGCCTGCCCAGGGTGGAGTTATGCTAATGCTGCTCCCCAGCCCTCGACGCAGCCGGTGCCACTCGGCATCTTCTCCTGGCCACGGGCGACACCGGCTGGGCCATGGCCACCTGCCCCGAGCTGCAGCCTGGGCAAGAGGTACGGGGGCAGCACCCGTCCCCGGCGGGGCGAGAGAGGGGGCAGGGCGGGTGGGGGGCACGGACCAGCCCGGTGCTGCGGGAAGGTGCCACAGCCGGTGCTCTGTCCCTGGGACAGCCCTGCCGGGGGCCGCACTTGCTGAAGGACCCCCAAGGACGCGGCGCAAACCTCGGTGCCGCGGCACTGCCGAGGTCATCGGCTTCTCTGGGGGACGAGGGCGAGCCCCAGAGGGCTGGAGCCCCGAGGCATGGAGCGAGCGGCAGCAGGGCTGGAAGCGCTCGCCGCTGGTGGTGGCATCATCTCCCATCTCCGAGTGTCCCCAGCCGGGCTGTGCTGTGCTGGGGGCTGCCGTTGAGCTCCCCCAGGTCACGGGCGGTGAGGAAGAGGATGCTGCGGTCACACAGACCCACCGAGCACTCGGGACCCGCTGCGGGACAGGGGAGCGCGGGGGTCCCGCAGCCCCCGCCATGGGGCCACCTGCTGCCCCCCAGCCTGGCACCGCAGTCCCCGTGCGGTGGCCGTGGGGGCAGCGGGGCAGCGGGAGCGGGGGGCAGCGGGAGCGGGGCCAGGCGTGCGAGCGCTCAGCCCCGGCAGCGCCGTGACCTTGTTTCCAGCCCGCTAATTCCGCGCATCTCGCCTTGCCGCCGGCACCGCTGCCCGCCCCGCCAGCGAGCGGGGACACGGCGTGGGGGAGGACACGTGTCCCCACGGAGGGCTCTCGCCTCGAGGCCCCGGTCTGGGGGGGCACTGACCCCCGGCTGGGAGCCTGCAGGGTCACGGGCTCCCCCGGCCCCTGCGTGCCTCTCGTTTGGGGTCTCACTGCCCGTGGGGCTGGGGTCGCCTGGCAGTTGCCGTGGGATCTTGGGGACATTGGTGCCTGCTGGCAGCAGGGCTTGGCCCCACGGGAGCCGCTGCCGGACGTGCCCTTGGGAACACGTCTCCTCCCTCCAGCGCTTGTAAACAGGATGTGGAGCCATCCCAATCCCGGCGTCCCCGGCCCTCGTCCCAGCCCCGCCACCCCACGGGGCAGCAGCTCGGGGGCAGCTGTGCCTGTCTCCCCCAGTCCCCGCTCCGGGACGGGCAGAGCCAGGCGAAGGAGGTGTCGGGGTCCTGGTCAGTCCCTGGGCCGGGTCCCCCGCCCTGGCGGCCTCCTGGCACTGCAGGGACGGGGGTCCCTTGTGCCATCGCCCGTGCTGGCCCCCTGTGAACGGGCAGCAGGCGGGGGGCACGGGCACCAGGGGACCCCTGCCCACCATCTGCCTCCCCCTGGCTGCGGCCCAGCTCAGGTCACCCTCCCCACTGCTCTTCACCTCTTCTTGGTGTCTCTGCCTCCTCTCGGCCCCCTCCCTGTCCTCCTGGCAGGCCATGGGGCGCGGGGGGGTCCTGGCTGCCCCAGAAGACCCCGAGGAGCGGCGGGGTGCCCAGGGGGAAGGCGCCCACCCCTGCCCCCCGGAGTGCCAGGAGCTGGCTGCCGTCCCCACGCCACAAGCCGTAAGCGCCCGGGGTGCACGGCTGTGCCCACTGCCATCCCCACGGCTGTCCCCGTGGCTGTCCCCAGGGTGGTGGCTGGTCCCCTGGGGTGGCCGTGCCCCCTCTCTCCTCCCATCCCTGCCACCTTGAGGCTGCATGTGTCTGGCTGCTGCGGCTTGGGGGCTTGTGAGGCTGAGGTGGGTGGTGCCATCTCGGGCTGGCACTGCCACCACCAGTGTCACCTCCTCCCTTGGTCCCCAGATAAAGCGTTTCCTGAAGGAGGACTCGGACGAAGCTGAGCTGACCCAGTTCCTGCGGGATTGTCCACCAGCTGACAGCTCCAGGAAGGTGGAGGCCCCAGAGATCCGGCGGGAGCCCGGCCACCCCCTGGGCAGCGTGGGCAGGGTCCCCCCTGACGAAGCCAGCGACGAGAGGGACGCCAGGCTCTTCTCCCGCTCTCGGCCCTCGGATTTCCAGCAGCACATCGCCGCGCCCCCGCCCCCCAGCCCCAACCGCCCGCGGAGCCCCTGGGGGCAGCTGGACCCCTACGACTCCTCCGAGGTGCAGGACGTGTCCGTGGGGAGGGGGACGCACGTGGGGCGAGGGGCTGCGGGATGGAGGATGTTCCCATCCCGTGAGCACAAAGGTTTTGGGCAGGCATGGCCTCACCCCCGGGAACTCCAACCCTGGGAATCCCTCTGTGGGTGGGGGGAAGGAGGGGCTTTCCAGGGTAGGAGGTGGGCTGGCGGTGTCCCGTGTCCCACGTCCTCTGTGCCCTCTGCAGGATGACAAGGAGTACGTGGGCTTTGCCACGCTGCCCAACCAGGTGCACCGCAAGTCTGTGAAGAAGGGCTTCGACTTCACCCTCATGGTGGCAGGTACCAGGGGGGCTGAGCCCGGCCCGGGGGTGCTGACCCCACTCTGGATCCCAAACACCCTGGACAGGGGTGGCGGACACTGGCTGCCCCCTTCATCTTTGTCCTGCTTTCCCAGGAGAATCCGGGCTGGGCAAGTCCACCCTGGTCAACAGCCTCTTCCTGACAGACATGTACCGGGACCGCAAGCTGCTCAACGCTGAAGGTCAGCAGGGACAGTCACAGCCCAGAGGGGTGTCCTGGGTGAGCTGGGCAGTGGCAGAGCCCAGGGGTGCTCCTGGGGCTGCAGCCCCTCTCCCGGCCCAGCCAGGCTCCTCTGAAGCCACGTGTGGTGCGTTGCCAGCTGCCCACTCGCACAGGGGGCTGCTCCGAGGCAGTGGGGTCCCCCCTGCACAGGATGGGGACCCCCCACGGGGACTTTATTCCCACTGGGAAAACAAGCCCTGGCTCGTTGGGCATCAGCTGGGGCCGCAGCATTTCTGGGAGGCTGGGGACAGTCAGGGCCTGGGGCACAGTGCCAGTTCAGCTGCAGCCAGTTTTTGAATTAAAATGGCCCAAACTTGCCCAAATCCCCAGGAGTTTGAGGGGTTTGTTTGATTTGTTTCCGTTGCTTGGAGTGAAAGCCAAAACACACAATGGAGCAGGAGCATCCCTGGGGATGCAGGGACACGGAGGGTCCTGGGGTGAAGGGGCATTGCAGTGTGGAGCTGTGGGGTCACATGTGGGGGTACCGGGAGCCTGAAATGCTCGTGCAGCAAGGTCAGAGCCCCGTGCTGCCCGAGCTGGGGTCCTGGGGTGGCAGTGGCACAGCCACCGAGGGATGGGTGCACATCCATGGGGACGTGGGGACCACGGCGGGGAGCATCCTCTCCTGGGCTGGAGCACGGTGCCTCTCAGGGCTGATCCAGCCGGGTGACTCCAGCCCCCAGGGTGAGGATGACACCCAGGGGTTGCAGCATGTCCCCACATCACCTCCACCCTCTCTGGTGTCCCCCCGGTGACACGTGTGCCCCCCACAGAGCGCATCACGCAGACAGTGGAGATCACCAAGCACGTGGTGGACATTGAGGAGAAGGGGGTCAAGCTGCGCCTGACCATCGTGGACACGCCGGGCTTTGGGGACGCCGTCAACAACACCGAGTGGTGAGTGCCACGGGGTGGGGACTGTCCCCAGGGTGGACACCCCGGGGTGGGTGTGATGGTGAGTGCCATGGGGTGGGGGTCTCCCCGGGG